>NW_025108585.1:300000-574579 GCF_019457755.1 Venturia canescens | reverse complement strand
TCGGGATTACGTTCCGGATGAGATGACACTTCTAACCACCATCTCGAATACCAACTGTCTGCTACGAAAGGCAGCTGTGGACCTATTTCCGGGAGTTCTTCCAAGTCTAAAACTGGCAAAATCATTTCCGGGAATTCATCTTCCAAGGTATTAACAGGATTTTCTGGCTTTTCTGACTCATACATGCGGGACAGAGCGTCTGGAACATGATGAAGGGCTCCCTTACGATGTTTTACTTCGAAGTTATACTGCATCATTTGTAAAGCCCACCTCGCAAGTCTACCTTGAGGATCCTTCAAAGACTTTAACCAAGTTAAACTACCGTGATCCGTGATTACTGTAAACGGGTAACCCTCAAGATATCCTCTAAACTTCCGAATCGACCATAAAATAGCTAAACATTCTTGCTCAGTTACAGTATAATTCCGCTCGGCATTTGACAAGGTACGACTCGCATATGCTATCGGGTGTTCTACGCCCTCCTCTGACTGTGTTAATACAGCACCTATCCCAAATGAACTAGCATCCGTCTGTAACGTAAAAGGTTTCGAAAAATCGGGACGAGCTAATGTCGGAGGTTCGATTAAAGCCTGTTTAAGATGGTTTAATGCTTTCTGCTGTTCTTCTTCCCATTTCCAAGAATTTTTCTTTTTCAATAGGCGAGTCAAAGGTTCAGCCACCGTGGCAAAAGCCGGTATGAAACGTCGATACCAGGACGCCATTCCCAGGAATCTGCGAAGCTGAGATATATTTATCGGTATTGGAAAATCTCGAATCGGCTCGGTCTTGGCCGGGTCGATTTGTAATCCATTACGGTTTATTAAGAATCCTAAGTATTTCACCTCAGAACAACAGAATTCGCATTTTTCGGGATTGATGAGAAGACCTGCTCCCCGAATTCGATCTAAAACCTTTTTCAGCCAGGGTAGATGTTCTTGGAAGGTTTCGGTTAGTACAATTATATCGTCAAGGTATGCAAATGAATGGGGTTCCATTTCGGGACCAATCAATTTGTCCAATAAACGTTGAAACGTGGCCGGAGCGTTGGTAAGACCAAAAGGCATACGTTGGAATTGAAACAGTCCCCTACCCGGGACAGTGAAAGCTGTAACTTCTCGTGAGGATTCTTCAAGCGGGATTTGATGGAAAGCTTGACTCAAATCTATAGTAGAGATATATTTGGCCGATCTTAATTTGTCCAAGATGTCATCCATATGCGGGAGAGGGTAAGCATCCTTTTTAGTAACCTCATTCACGCGTCTAAAGTCGAGACAGAAACGATAAGTGTTATTTGGTTTTTTGACCATGACAATAGGGGTGCTCCAATCACTTTTCGATTCCTCTATAACCTCTGCTGCAAGCATACGATCTACTTCTTGATAAATCGCATCCCTCACAACCGGAGTCACGGGATAATAGCGTTGTTTAATGGGAGCGTTATTTCCTACATCAATTTTATGTTCAATCAAGGATGTTTTCCCGGGTGCCTTTATCATTAACGGAATTTCAACCGACAAAAACTCATTCAATTGCCTCGACTCATCGGTTGACAAATCAGAAAGAGCGGTACACATATCTAACCTGTCGGTCGTCTCGATTTCCTCAAACTGGTATTCCATCCCAGGAAGTCCCGTAAAACCCCAAATTCGTCGATGGTGATCTATGACCAACCCTAAGTTATCTAATGAATCTAGTCCCAGCAATAACGGAACGGGAAGAGTCAAAAATACTCGCGCTACAATTTCACAACTTCGACCTTCAATGGATATCGGGAAATATATTTCCTCATCACAGAAGATTTTCTCGCCGTTAGCTATAATACTTGGTCGTTCCGGAACTTTCTTCCGAGTAAAACCCAACTTCGTGACTAACAAAACTCCTTCCGAGCTGATATAAGTGCAGGTAGATCCGCTATCAATCATTGCGGGAACTTGATGATCTACTATTTGGACCTGGATCGCTAAAATTGATTTTAACCGTCCACCCAAAGACGAATTACAAAAATCTTGAAATGATTTCCTATTTACGAGACTGGATAGAATTGGGACCTGTTGTGAAAGTGCGGGAGTCGTATCGGCCCTTAATTCCGACTCTGCCTGGCGTTTCCCGGACACCCGTGTTCTTTACGAGTTGTTACTCCCGGTTTACCGCAACGATAACAATAGAGGTTTCGGGGTTCCACACATCCGCGAGCTAAATGCCCCGATTTGTGACAATTCCAACAGGTTTGATTTTTATCATTAATCGGAGGGGTTGAATTCTGTACGGGAGGAAGAGCCGGATTTGGCGTAGAGCTAGCTAATACTGATGGTAATGTCGTTGGTGTGGTGGGTCGGAAGGAGGAACGGTGTTGACGACTTTTCACGCCAGTATTCGGTAAAATAGCAAAGTTAACCGATTTCTTATTAGTAGTCGTAGAAGGTGGCTTGTAAGCCAAATCGGGAAACACAAATTTTCCGGGTGGAATAGGAGTTATTTCTTCGGTCTCGTAATTGCGTTCCAATTCTACCGCCATCTCTTCTAATTCCTCCATGGTAGTTATACTTTTCCGACGGATCAAAACCCTCAAACGTGACTGTAAATTATGGTGGGCATAACTTATTTGTTCCTGTTCTCCCATTGGAGGCTCGACTCTATCAAACATCGTACGCATACACGTTAAGTAGTTCGCAACAGACTCGAATTCCCCTTGACGACGACGCGTGATTTGATCTCTCAAGGTGAATTGAAAGTTTGGATCTCCAAACCGAGTACGTAAAGCAGCAACGCATTCCTCCCACGATCCCCATAAGTGTCTCTTATTCCTGAACCAATGAATCGCGAATCCGTCTAAAAACGTTGGAAGACAATTCAACAAATCGCGATCGGAAACTGTAACCATTGCACGACGTTCTGTTATTTGAACTAAGAAAGTTTCTATATCTTCTCCCGCCGAACCCGAAAATTTTAAATTCCATTTCCGTATTGTTTCGTAGGCAGGACGGGAAGTAATCGACAAGTCTTGTGGAGTTTCATTCGTTACCGGAGTAGAATTGTATACAGTATGATCTCCACTCAAATTCGGTCTAGCTCGTGACCAACCCAAATCGATTCGGTCCAGATTGCGTGGTATGGCTCCGTGCTGGGAATACCCACAAGACATAACTGTATTGGTAGCTTGAGTCGTACATGACGAGGTTGATATAGCATTCACATATTGACTGACAGATGCATTGTTTATTGACGACGGGACTGACGAAATGTTGGGCCTTGCGGTTCCCACTCCCGAATCAATTATACTACTGTTAACTTTATCGGCTGGCATAGAAGTTGCAATGAAATTACTTGCCGGATGTGACTCAACACTCGTTTGAACAGGTGGATAAACGAAGCTAACCCGGTAATGAGAAGTTGTACTAGGGGCTTCCAAACTATGATTCGATCTAACGGAACGAAGTCGGGAATCTGTCGCAAGATCTAACGCATTGCGAGCATGCCATTGGGTAAATCCAGTGTCATCATATTCGGGACTAAATGGTCTCCGTATGACATAGCGTAACCGGCCCAATATTTCCTCCCGATTTCCTTCAGTGGAAACATGCCGTCTCGCAAGCTCAGCACGAATATTTTCATCCGAAAGTTCGTCCAAAGGGCGCACCGAATAAATCCCCTCCCGTTGAGCCATCTTTATTTCTGCCCGGATCCTCCGAATAATCGAAATCGCAAATAATCAAACCGGGACAATAGCTAGGGAGAATAATTCACGTCCAACTGTAAATTTCAGCAATAATATTCCTCTAACTCACCAGTGATTGTCGAAAATGCCAATTAATAAATAAACACAATAATAAATTGATAACCAAAGAATTACATACAAAAAAAAATAAATTATTCAACAAATTATAATTACTAGGCAGCGATCGTTCGCGCCACAAGTAATTCCAACTTCAAAATCACCGAAAATTATATTCCTAACTTATTTATGGCCATAAATTTCATTAACTAAATCGTGACACTACTTTCAAAGATTCCGACGTCTCAAAAATTCCGACGTTCCCCAATTTCCCAATAACGTCTCAAAAATTCCGACGTCCCAAAAAATACCAATGACGTCTCAAAAATTCCGAAAAGTTCTCCAATATAATAATTGTTCGATTTCTTGTTCAAATAAGACAAAATCCAAATAAGTCAAATAATTCAAACGTTCCTTCTCTTCTTTTCTATTAAAATAATATCTAATTTATTTGAATATTTCCCCAATAAACAACATTATTATCAAATAACTAAAAAAAACTAATTTAAGAATGTTACATCCAAAAGAAATTACTTAATGTCGTGAATTGAAATTATCAACCACCAATCGATGGAAACGATTTTTTTTTTTTTAAACGACCAAAAAAAAAAATAATTTTAATCGGGGAAATCGGGAAAATTGACCCAAGGAGGAAGATCCTCTCGAACAGCCATTTCAATAATTCACAAATTTCAAACAATAAATTAATCAGGAAAAATGTACCAGTCTATTCAAAGGAAAAAAAAACAATATATGAATTTCAGAATAAAAGAAAATCAGGAAGTGTTCAAAGACTTACCAAAACAATAAACTTTCTCAAGAGCAAGATTACTTTTCTCCTTATCTCTTTCCTCTTTCGCTTCAACCAGCGTAGCTAACTCGGGAAAATCGGGAGACTATAAATTTTTGCACCTCAGCAACCTGAAGCGTTCGATGGATGGGAAAAGAAAAAAATTATTGTCCAATATAAAATAAACAAGAAATAAACCTCAAAAAGTTTGCCGTATTTTCTGTCAAAATCTAAAATCAAAACGGAAAGAACAAAAATGGTCAAAAAGACGACACTTAACAAAAAGGAAAAGATAACACAAAACATAAGGGTATGAAAAAGAAAGGAAAAAAACAAAATAAATTTTCAACAATAAACAATTAATTGAATCGAGAACTCAATACTCGACAAGTAATACAAATAATATTTCACTTATTGTCGACCCACGAATTCCCGACCGGTATACGAAACGACCACGTAAAATTTCAAAGTCGATAAATCAAATAATTCCCTTCCAAAAATTTTATTTCGAGCGAATATTATTTCGAGTAAAATTTAATCCCAATGATAAAATTTTAAGGCTCTTATAAGTGTCAGAAACTTCCAAAACTCTCGACAAACACGCGAGCACGTAAACACGTCCAGCGAGCGAGAACGAAAAGAGAGAGAAAAAAACATAAACACAAGCGCGAGACTACACCGCGCGTTCCGACACCCGCGAATAGGCAACAACCGAACGAGAAAAGAAAAACTTTCAAATCACTCACTTTCTCATCGTATATTCTCAATAATTTTTGAAATATAAATCCCGTTAATTATTCTCAGAATAAACCAAAGCCTCGCAAAAGAGTTTTTCGCCAACGGCCCCGCGTTGGGCGCCAAATTTGTGACCGATTTTTCTGGTGTCACAAAAGTCCAACTCCTTTCTTCGTCGATTTATTTTGTTCGAATAAGATTCTTGGGCGCCAACCGCTAAGCGGCTCGACTAAAAAGAAGGTGAACAGCTGACCGGCTTGGTTCAGCGGGAAGGGCGGGGTAATTCTGAGAATAATTCACAAAAACACCAAATTCTGGTAGTTTAACAAGCCTTTTTAATTTTCGTCAATATTAGATTATTCTTCGCGAAACAATTGTTATTATTAAAGCTAATACGATGAGAATTACTTCGGGAGGTCGCGACGCGTAACGACACGAAGAGAAAAAGTCACGAATCGACACACACTATTGTACTCAATCGATCGGGATCCTGCATCCAATATAATCTACTACGAGCTCGTTTTCCTATCACGGATCTACTCGTGATTCGAAATTATTTCGGAGATGGAACTTAAAGATGGAAATATTATTACGGGAGAAAATAAAATACTGAATCCCCGCTATTCGGTTATTCAGCCGAGCTAACTCCCAGAATCGCGTTCGCGTTCCCGATCCACACTCTCGTTCTCTCTCTCACACACACGCACACTATTCCCGACTTTTCCTCTACGGTCCTGGCAAACAACTATTAACGAAAAGATGAGATTTTCATGTACGGCCACGCAATCGAGAATTTTAACCGACACTATTATTTCTATCCCGGGTTATCGGAACGCGGGAAACAATGAAAATAGAAAGCCGGCTTTCTGCGGGGCAAGACCACCGCCGTGACACGTTTTCTCGATGTCCCGAGAAGACAAATACTGACGGGAACGAGCGAAATTATATTTTATCGAAAATGAAATTAATAAAATAATTCAAGGGAAGATATTTTTCTTAAACACGAGTCCACTACCGAAACGCACAACGAAAGATTGGACTTACGGTGTGTGAACTTTACTTCCGAGATCGCACGTCCAGTCCGCTCAATGCTCCACGAAAATCTGCCGAAAGCGATCGATATTCGTTGCGCGGTGCCACTCCTCTTCTCCCCTCTTGTTACGATTATTACTCGCCCTACGACAGGTGCGACGTATTAATTCTCCTAGTTGGGCGTTAGACGGGGCCCCGAATTTTCGCGGGAACAATTAATTGTTTCTTTACGATGTGAATTAACCCCTGGCCCGATTACAACGACGATGGATAATTTTTTTATGACGGGAGGAGAAGAGATTTCTCAGATTACGAATTACGATACTGCGGATGATTTTTATATTTTCTAAGGATCAGACGCCCCTCATGACGGGACTCCCCTGAGCTTTCGATGTACGGCGTCGCTGATTTTCCAAAATTCCAAGTTTCGAATACTCTCGAACCTTCGAGAACATTCGACGACGGTTTTGTGCGAGTTGGTGTGCGTGTGATGTATGTGTGAGTGTCCATATGTTGTGTACGAGCCCTGCTCGAAGTACACCGACGTTTGAATATTCCCCTGACGTCTCGGAACTTTTCCTCTGATCTATGTTTTACGGGAAACGGCCAAATGTATGAGCTCCGCTCGAAATACATTAACAACAATGACTGGCCGTTCTTCAAATTTGAAATCGAAGCTCCCGAATTACATGAAATAATAAAATTACGAATTGATTAAATCTTTTCTATCTTTTTGACAAGGCCCTACAGAAATCTTTGCGGGATTTTGCGTGACCGTAGCATCGAGCGGAACGGACGGGAAAGTGTCTGTGACTGTTTCTGTAATTATTCTTTTCTTTTTATTGCCACAACAAAAAAAATCGTCACAACCTATTAACTATATCTATCCCTAACACCGAAAGTTTTTCTCTCAATAGTCGTTTCCCCCTCTGAATCGCACGAGCCAATGGCGATCGGCGTTAGAGAGGACAAGAATTGACATGCACATGCGCCTTAACGCTTCATGTTGCACTTACTTCACACGCTTCCGTAAACGTTCACCAGTGTAGCCTCCAATCCTCGGGGGCCTATAAAAGTTTAAAATGAAAAAAAAAATTGTCCAAATTTGTTTCAGTTTTTATTCCTATTTATATTTCTCTCACCTCTGAAGAGTAGCGAAGCGTAGCGTGGCCGAACGATGAAAATACAATAGTTACGTTCGAGAACGCTACTGTACAGATGGCGCCACTATACTTTTGCCGGAACGACGCGCTCCGAAGCTTCGAGAATGCGCCACTCTTGGGCTGGCTGGCCTGACCGGGCAGTCTGAGCACAGGACTGGAAGAGAGCGGACGCGTAATCGTCCGAATAGTGCAACATTAAATAAAATATTTCGAGGACGCGTGCAGTTTTGGAGTACAATCCCATCGGTCTCTGATAGCTTCGTGGTCTCGGTACGTCTGAGCGTAAAAAGACTAGATCACGACGAGATCCTACATTTTCCCTGTGCCAGTATAAAATCCAAAAGAATCGCTTGTTACTTTTTAAGCGAACGTCTGATTGAAAAAGAGTTTTTGGTTTTTGTTTGTTACAGAAAATGGGGAAACCACTCGTCTTCGTGACTGGAAATATAAAGAAACTAGCAGAGGTCGTATCAATATTGGGGAAGAATTTTCCCCGTGAGATCATAAACAAAGACATTGATCTAGCGGAATATCAAGGGGATGCGGATGATATAAGCATAGCAAAATGTCGTGCAGCGTATGAAATCGTAAAAGGTCCGGTGATCATCGAGGATACGTGCTTATGTTTCGACGCGATGAACGGTCTACCGGGTCCTTACATTAAATGGTTCTCGGACAAGCTAGGACCCGATGGACTGCACAAAATGCTAGATGGTTGGAAGGATAAAGGTGCTGAAGCAATATGCACGTTTGCTTACCCGAACGGAGACTCGGACGGATCTGTCATCCTTTTCAAAGGTCGTACAAGAGGAACAATCGTCAGTCCAAAAGGTCCCCGGGACTTCGGTTGGGATCCCATTTTTCTTCCAGACGGTTACGACCAAACTTATGCAGAATTACCGAAATCGGTAAAAAATGAAATCTCACACAGACACCGAGCATTAGAAAAATTGAAGGATTATTTTAACGGCAAAGAAACTCTCGTACATTGCAATTAATTTTTTACATATTATATGTTAAACAAATGTACCATCATTAAAATTTCATTTTCAAACACGATCATTATTTTAACGGCTTATTTATTCAATCCCTCGAACCTCTCTCTTTCTCACTCTTTTTCGCTGTCTCTCTTCATCTCTCTCCATCTTTCCATTTCTCTATGTATCAATTCGCTCTATTTCGTTATTCCTCTATATATCTATCTATCTTTCTAAATTTCTATCTTTTTCTATCCCACTCTAACTATCTCTTTCTAACTTCGCTTTGTTATCTCTCTTCGTCACTTCATTTCTCTTTTTCCATCTTTGCATTTCCCTTTCTCTCTATCTTTTTCTGTCACCTTACCACTACCTACCATCTCTCACCGTCTCTCTCGCTCACCGTCTCTCTCTCTCTCACCGTCTCTCTCTCTCTCTCTCTCTCTCTGTCCCTCTCTCTCTCTTTCTCTCTCTCTTTCTCTCTCTCTCTCGCCGTCTCTCTATCTTTCTCTCTCTCTCCCTCTCTCTCTCTTTCACTGTCTGTCTGTCTCCCTCTCTCTCACTCTTTCTTTCCATCTCTCTCTATCTTTCGATTTTTGTATCTCTTAATTCGTTCTATTTTGTTATCCCTCTAACTCCCGATATCTATCTATCTTTCTATCTCTCTATTTCTTTCTATCCCTCTCTCACTATCTTTTTCTTACTTCGCTTCTATATCTATCTTTGTCTCTTTATTAATCACTCTATCTCTGCGTCTCCCGTTCTCTCTATCTTTATACCTATTAACTATATCTATCCCTAACACCGAAAGTTTTTCTCTCAATAGTCGTTTCCCCCTCTGAATCGCACGAGCCAATGGCGATCGGCGTTAGAGAGGACAAGAATTGACATGCACATGCGCCTTAACGCTTCATGTTGCACTTACTTCACACGCTTCCGTAAACGTTCACCAGTGTAGCCTCCAATCCTCGGGGGCCTATAAAAGTTTAAAATGAAAAAAAAAATTGTGCAAATTTGTTTCAGTTTTTATTCCTATTTATATTTCTCTCACCTCTGAAGAGTAGCGAAGCGTAGCGTGGCCGAACGATGAAAATACAATAGTTACGTTCGAGAACGCTACTGTACAGATGGCGCCACTATACTTTTGCCGGAACGACGCGCTCCGAAGCTTCGAGAATGCGCCACTCTTGGGCTGGCTGGCCTGACCGGGCAGTCTGAGCACAGGAATGGAAGAGAGCGGACGCGTAATCTTCCGAATAGTGCAACATTAAATAAAATATTTCGAGGACGCGTGCAGTTTTGGAGTACAATCCCATCGGTCTCTGATAGCTTCGTGGTCTCGGTACGTCTGAGCGTAAAAATACTAGATCACGACGAGATCCTACATTTTCCCTGTGCCAGTATAAAATCCAAAAGAATCGCTAGTTACTTTTTAACCGAACGTCTGATTGAAAAAGAGTTTTTGGTTTTTGTTTGTTACAGAAAATGGGGAAACCACTCGTCTTCGTGACTGGAAATATAAAGAAACTAGAAGAGGTCGTATCAATATTGGGGAAGAATTTTCCCCGTGAGATCATAAACAAAGACATTGATCTAGCGGAATATCAAGGGGATGCGGATGATATAAGCATAGCAAAATGTCGTGCAGCGTATGAAATCGTAAAAGGTCCGGTGATCATCGAGGATACGTGCTTATGTTTCGACGCGATGAACGGTCTACCGGGTCCTTACATTAAATGGTTCTCGGACAAGCTAGGACCCGATGGACTGCACAAAATGCTAGATGGTTGGAAGGATAAAGGTACTGAAGCAATATGCACGTTTGCTTACACGAACGGAGACTCGGACGGATCTGTCATCCTTTTCAAAGGTCGTACAAGAGGAACAATCGTCAGTCCAAAAGGTCCCCGGGACTTCGGTTGGGATCCCATTTTTCTTCCAGACGGTTACGACCAAACTTATGCAGAATTACCGAAATCGGTAAAAAATGAAATCTCACACAGACACCGAGCATTAGAAAAATTGAAGGATTATTTTAACGGCAAAGAAACTCTCGTACATTGCAATTAATTTTTTACATATTATATGTTAAACAAATGTACCATCATTAAAATTTCATTTTCAAACACGATCATTATTTTAACGGCTTATTTATTCAATCCCTCGAACCTCTCTCTTTCTCACTCTTTTTCGCTGTCTCTCTCCATCTCTCTCCATCTTTCCATTTCTCTATGTATCAATTCGCTCTATTTCGTTATTCCTCTATATATCTATCTATCTTTCTAAATTTCTATCTTTTTCTATCCCACTCTAACTATCTCTTTCTATCTTCGCTTTGTTATCTCTCTTCGTCACTTCATTTCTCTTTTTCCATCTTCGCATTTCCCTTTCTCTCTATCTTTTTCTGTCACCTTACCACTACCTACCATCTCTCACCGTCTCTCTCGCTCACCGTCTCTCTCTCTCTCTCTCTCTCTCTCTCTGTCCCTCTCTCTCTCTTTCTCTCTCTCTTTCTCTCTCTCTCTCGCCGTCTCTCTATCTTTCTCTCTCTCTCCCTCTCTCTCTCTTTCACTGTCTGTCTGTCTCCCTCTCTCTCACTCTTTCTTTCCATCTCTCTCTATCTTTCGATTTTTGTATCTCTTAATTCGTTCTATTTTGTTATCTCTCTAACTCCCGATATCTATCTATCTTTCTATCTCTCTATTTCTTTCTATCCCTCTCTCACTATCTTTTTCTTACTTCGCTTCTATATATAACTTTGTCTCTTTATTAATCACTCTATCTCTGCGTCTCCCGTTCTCTCTATCTTTATACCTATTAACTATATCTATCCCTAACACCGAAAGTTTTTCTCTCAATAGTCGTTTCCCCCTCTGAATCGCACGAGCCAATGGCGATCGGCGTTAGAGAGGACAAGAATTGACATGCACATGCGCCTTAACGCTTCATGTTGCACTTACTTCACACGCTTCCGTAAACGTTCACCAGTGTAGCCTCCAATCCTCGGGGGCCTATAAAAGTTTAAAATGAAAAAAAAAATTGTGCAAATTTGTTTCAGTTTTTATTTCTATTTATATTTCTCTCACCTCTGAAGAGTAGCGAAGCGTAGCGTGGCCGAACGATGAAAATACAATAGTTACGTTCGAGAACGCTACTGTACAGATGGCGCCACTATACTTTTGCCGGAACGACGCGCTCCGAAGCTTCGAGAATGCGCCACTCTTGGGCTGGCTGGCCTGACCGGGCAGTCTGAGCACAGGACTGGAAGAGAGCGGACGCGTAATCTTCCGAATAGTGCAACATTAAATAAAATATTTCGAGGACGCGTGCAGTTTTGGAGTACAATCCCGTCGGTCTCTGATAGCTTCGTGGTCTCGGTACGTCTGAGCGTAAAAAGACTAGATCACGACGAGATCCTACATTTTCCCTGTGCCAGTATAAAATCCAAAAGAATCGCTTGTTACTTTTTAAGCGAACGTCTGATTGAAAAAGAGTTTTTGGTTTTTGTTTGTTACAGAAAATGGGGAAACCACTCGTCTTCGTGACTGGAAATATAAAGAAACTAGAAGAGGTCGTATCAATATTGGGGAAGAATTTTCCCCGTGAGATCATAAACAAAGACATTGATCTAGCGGAATATCAAGGGGATGCGGATGATATAAGCATAGCAAAATGTCGTGCAGCGTATGAAATCGTAAAAGGTCCGGTGATCATCGAGGATACGTGCTTATGTTTCGACGCGATGAACGGTCTACCGGGTCCTTACATTAAATGGTTCTCGGACAAGCTAGGACCCGATGGACTGCACAAAATGCTAGATGGTTGGAAGGATAAAGGTGCTGAAGCAATATGCACGTTTGCTTACACGAACGGAGACTCGGACGGATCTGTCATCCTTTTCAAAGGTCGTACAAGAGGAACAATCGTCAGTCCAAAAGGTCCCCGGGACTTCGGTTGGGATCCCATTTTTCTTCCAGACGGTTACGACCAAACTTATGCAGAATTACCGAAATCGGTAAAAAATGAAATCTCACACAGACACCGAGCATTAGAAAAATTGAAGGATTATTTTAACGGCAAAGAAACTCTCGTACATTGCAATTAATTTTTTACATATTATATGTTAAACAAATGTACCATCATTAAAATTTCATTTTCAAACACGATCATTATTTTAACGGCTTATTTATTCAATCCCTCGAACCTCTCTCTTTCTCACTCTTTTTCGCTGTCTCTCTCCATCTCTCTCCATCTTTCCATTTCTCTATGTATCAATTCGTTCTATTTCGTTATTCCTCTATATATCTATCTATCTTTCTAAATTTCTATCTTTTTCTATCCCACTCTAACTATCTCTTTCTAACTTCGCTTTGTTATCTCTCTTCGTCACTTCATTTCTCTTTTTCCATCTTTGCATTTCCCTTTCTCTCTATCTTTTTCTGTCACCTTACCACTACCTACCATCTCTCACCGTCTCTCTCGCTCACCGTCTCTCTCTCTCTCACCGTCTCTCTCTCTCTCTCTCTCTCTCTGTCCCTCTCTCTCTCTTTCTCTCTCTCTTTCTCTCTCTCTCTCTCGCCGTCTCTCTATCTTTCTCTCTCTCTCCCTCTCTCTCTCTTTCACTGTCTGTCTGTCTCCCTCTCTCTCACTCTTTCTTTCCATCTCTCTCTATCTTTCGATTTTTGTATCTCTTAATTCGTTCTATTTTGTTATCCCTCTAACTCCCGATATCTATCTATCTTTCTATCTCTCTATTTCTTTCTATCCCTCTCTCACTATCTTTTTCTTACTTCGCTTCTATATCTATCTTTGTCTCTTTATTAATCACTCTATCTCTGCGTCTCCCGTTCTCTCTATCTTTATACCTATTAACTATATCTATCCCTAACACCGAAAGTTTTTCTCTCAATAGCCGTTTCCCCCTCTGAATCGCACGAGCCAATGGCGATCGGCGTTAGAGAGGACAAGAATTGACATGCACATGCGCCTTAACGCTTCATGTTGCACTTACTTCACACGCTTCCGTAAACGTTCACCAGTGTAGCCTCCAATCCTCGGGGGCCTATAAAAGTTTAAAATGAAAAAAAAAATTGTGCAAATTTGTTTCAGTTTTTATTCCTATTTATATTTCTCTCACCTCTGAAGAGTAGCGAAGCGTAGCGTGGCCGAACGATGAAAATACAATAGTTACGTTCGAGAACGCTACTGTACAGATGGCGCCACTATACTTTTGCCGGAACGACGCGCTCCGAAGCTTCGAGAATGCGCCACTCTTGGGCTGGCTGGCCTGACCGGGCAGTCTGAGCACAGGACTGGAAGAGAGCGGACGCGTAATCTTCCGAATAGTGCAACATTAAATAAAATATTTCGAGGACGCGTGCAGTTTTGGAGTACAATCCCATCGGTCTCTGATAGCTTCGTGGTCTCGGTACGTCTGAGCGTAAAAAGACTAGATCACGACGAGATCCTACATTTTCCCTGTGCCAGTATAAAATCCAAAAGAATCGCTTGTTACTTTTTAAGCGAACGTCTGATTGAAAAAGAGTTTTTGGTTTTTGTTTGTTACAGAAAATGGGGAAACCACTCGTCTTCGTGACTGGAAATATAAAGAAACTAGAAGAGGTCGTATCAATATTGGGGAAGAATTTTCCCCGTGAGATCATAAACAAAGACATTGATCTAGCGGAATATCAAGGGGATGCGGATGATATAAGCATAGCAAAATGTCGTGCAGCGTATGAAATCGTAAAAGGTCCGGTGATCATCGAGGATACGTGCTTATGTTTCGACGCGATGAACGGTCTACCGGGTCCTTACATTAAATGGTTCTCGGACAAGCTAGGACCCGATGGACTGCACAAAATGCTAGATGGTTGGAAGGATAAAGGTGCTGAAGCAATATGCACGTTTGCTTACACGAACGGAGACTCGGACGGATCTGTCATCCTTTTCAAAGGTCGTACAAGAGGAACAATCGTCAGTCCAAAAGGTCCCCGGGACTTCGGTTGGGATCCCATTTTTCTTCCAGACGGTTACGACCAAACTTATGCAGAATTACCGAAATCGGTAAAAAATGAAATCTCACACAGACACCGAGCATTAGAAAAATTGAAGGATTATTTTAACGGCAAAGAAACTCTCGTACATTGCAATTAATTTTTTACATATTATATGTTAAACAAATGTACCATCATTAAAATTTCATTTTCAAACACGATCATTATTTTAACGGCTTATTTATTCAATCCCTCGAACCTCTCTCTTTCTCACTCTTTTTCGCTGTCTCTCTCCATCTTTCCATTTCTCTATGTATCAATTCGCTCTATTTCGTTATTCCTCTATATATCTATCTATCTTTCTAAATTTCTATCTTTTTCTATCGCACTCTAACTATCTCTTTCTAACTTCGCTTTGTTATCTCTCTTCGTCACTTCATTTCTCTTTTTCCATCTTTGCATTTCCCTTTCTCTCTATCTTTTTCTGTCACCTTACCACTACCTACCATCTCTCACCGTCTCTCTCGCTCACCGTCTCTCTCTCTCTCACCGTCTCTCTCTCTCTCTCTCTCTGTCCCTCTCTCTCTCTTTCTCTCTCTCTTTCTCTCTCTCTCTCTCGCCGTCTCTCTATCTTTCTCTCTCTCTCCCTCTCTCTCTCTTTCACTGTCTGTCTGTCTCCCTCTCTCTCACTCTTTCTTTCCATCTCTCTCTATCTTTCGATTTTTGTATCTCTTAATTCGTTCTATTTTGTTATCCCTCTAACTCCCGATATCTATCTATCTTTCTATCTCTCTATTTCTTTCTATCCCTCTCTCACTATCTTTTTCTTACTTCGCTTCTATATCTATCTTTGTCTCTTTATTAATCACTCTATCTCTGCGTCTCCCGTTCTCTCTATCTTTATACCTATTAACTATATCTATCCCTAACACCGAAAGTTTTTCTCTCAATAGCCGTTTCCCCCTCTGAATCGCACGAGCCAATGGCGATCGGCGTTAGAGAGGACAAGAATTGACATGCACATGCGCCTTAACGCTTCATGTTGCACTTACTTCACACGCTTCCGTAAACGTTCACCAGTGTAGCCTCCAATCCTCGGGGGCCTATAAAAGTTTAAAATGAAAAAAAAAATTGTGCAAATTTGTTTCAGTTTTTATTCCTATTTATATTTCTCTCACCTCTGAAGAGTAGCGAAGCGTAGCGTGGCCGAACGATGAAAATACAATAGTTACGTTCGAGAACGCTACTGTACAGATGGCGCCACTATACTTTTGCCGGAACGACGCGCTCCGAAGCTTCGAGAATGCGCCACTCTTGGGCTGGCTGGCCTGACCGGGCAGTCTGAGCACAGGACTGGAAGAGAGCGGACGCGTAATCTTCCGAATAGTGCAACATTAAATAAAATATTTCGAGGACGCGTGCAGTTTTGGAGTACAATCCCGTCGGTCTCTGATAGCTTCGTGGTCTCGGTACGTCTGAGCGTAAAAAGACTAGATCACGACGAGATCCTACATTTTCCCTGTGCCAGTATAAAATCCAAAAGAATCGCTTGTTACTTTTTAAGCGAACGTCTGATTGAAAAAGAGTTTTTGGTTTTTGTTTGTTACAGAAAATGGGGAAACCACTCGTCTTCGTGACTGGAAATATAAAGAAACTAGAAGAGGTCGTATCAATATTGGGGAAGAATTTTCCCCGTGAGATCATAAACAAAGACATTGATCTAGCGGAATATCAAGGGGATGCGGATGATATAAGCATAGCAAAATGTCGTGCAGCGTATGAAATCGTAAAAGGTCCGGTGATCATCGAGGATACGTGCTTATGTTTCGACGCGATGAACGGTCTACCGGGTCCTTACATTAAATGGTTCTCGGACAAGCTAGGACCCGATGGACTGCACAAAATGCTAGATGGTTGGAAGGATAAAGGTGCTGAAGCAATATGCACGTTTGCTTACACGAACGGAGACTCGGACGGATCTGTCATCCTTTTCAAAGGTCGTACAAGAGGAACAATCGTCAGTCCAAAAGGTCCCCGGGACTTCGGTTGGGATCCCATTTTTCTTCCAGACGGTTACGACCAAACTTATGCAGAATTACCGAAATCGGTAAAAAATGAAATCTCACACAGACACCGAGCATTAGAAAAATTGAAGGATTATTTTAACGGCAAAGAAACTCTCGTACATTGCAATTAATTTTTTACATATTATATGTTAAACAAATGTACCATCATTAAAATTTCATTTTCAAACACGATCATTATTTTAACGGCTTATTTATTCAATCCCTCGAACCTCTCTCTTTCTCACTCTTTTTCGCTGTCTCTCTCCATCTTTCCATTTCTCTATGTATCAATTCGCTCTATTTCGTTATTCCTCTATATATCTATCTATCTTTCTAAATTTCTATCTTTTTCTATCGCACTCTAACTATCTCTTTCTAACTTCGCTTTGTTATCTCTCTTCGTCACTTCATTTCTCTTTTTCCATCTTTGCATTTCCCTTTCTCTCTATCTTTTTCTGTCACCTTACCACTACCTACCATCTCTCACCGTCTCTCTCGCTCACCGTCTCTCTCTCTCTCACCGTCTCTCTCTCTCTCTCTCTCTGTCCCTCTCTCTCTCTTTCTCTCTCTCTTTCTCTCTCTCTCTCTCGCCGTCTCTCTATCTTTCTCTCTCTCTCCCTCTCTCTCTCTTTCACTGTCTGTCTGTCTCCCTCTCTCTCACTCTTTCTTTCCATCTCTCTCTATCTTTCGATTTTTGTATCTCTTAATTCGTTCTATTTTGTTATCCCTCTAACTCCCGATATCTATCTATCTTTCTATCTCTCTATTTCTTTCTATCCCTCTCTCACTATCTTTTTCTTACTTCGCTTCTATATCTATCTTTGTCTCTTTATTAATCACTCTATCTCTGCGTCTCCCGTTCTCTCTATCTTTATACCTATTAACTATATCTATCCCTAACACCGAAAGTTTTTCTCTCAATAGCCGTTTCCCCCTCTGAATCGCACGAGCCAATGGCGATCGGCGTTAGAGAGGACAAGAATTGACATGCACATGCGCCTTAACGCTTCATGTTGCACTTACTTCACACGCTTCCGTAAACGTTCACCAGTGTAGCCTCCAATCCTCGGGGGCCTATAAAAGTTTAAAATGAAAAAAAAAATTGTGCAAATTTGTTTCAGTTTTTATTCCTATTTATATTTCTCTCACCTCTGAAGAGTAGCGAAGCGTAGCGTGGCCGAACGATGAAAATACAATAGTTACGTTCGAGAACGCTACTGTACAGATGGCGCCACTATACTTTTGCCGGAACGACGCGCTCCGAAGCTTCGAGAATGCGCCACTCTTGGGCTGGCTGGCCTGACCGGGCAGTCTGAGCACAGGACTGGAAGAGAGCGGACGCGTAATCTTCCGAATAGTGCAACATTAAATAAAATATTTCGAGGACGCGTGCAGTTTTGGAGTACAATCCCATCGGTCTCTGATAGCTTCGTGGTCTCGGTACGTCTGAGCGTAAAAAGACTAGATCACGACGAGATCCTACATTTTCCCTGTGCCAGTATAAAATCCAAAAGAATCGCTTGTTACTTTTTAAGCGAACGTCTGATTGAAAAAGAGTTTTTGGTTTTTGTTTGTTACAGAAAATGGGGAAACCACTCGTCTTCGTGACTGGAAATATAAAGAAACTAGAAGAGGTCGTATCAATATTGGGGAAGAATTTTCCCCGTGAGATCATAAACAAAGACATTGATCTAGCGGAATATCAAGGGGATGCGGATGATATAAGCATAGCAAAATGTCGTGCAGCGTATGAAATCGTAAAAGGTCCGGTGATCATCGAGGATACGTGCTTATGTTTCGACGCGATGAACGGTCTACCGGGTCCTTACATTAAATGGTTCTCGGACAAGCTAGGACCCGATGGACTGCACAAAATGCTAGATGGTTGGAAGGATAAAGGTGCTGAAGCAATATGCACGTTTGCTTACACGAACGGAGACTCGGACGGATCTGTCATCCTTTTCAAAGGTCGTACAAGAGGAACAATCGTCAGTCCAAAAGGTCCCCGGGACTTCGGTTGGGATCCCATTTTTCTTCCAGACGGTTACGACCAAACTTATGCAGAATTACCGAAATCGGTAAAAAATGAAATCTCACACAGACACCGAGCATTAGAAAAATTGAAGGATTATTTTAACGGCAAAGAAACTCTCGTACATTGCAATTAATTTTTTACATATTATATGTTAAACAAATGTACCATCATTAAAATTTCATTTTCAAACACGATCATTATTTTAACGGCTTATTTATTCAATCCCTCGAACCTCTCTCTTTCTCACTCTTTTTCGCTGTCTCTCTCCATCTTTCCATTTCTCTATGTATCAATTCGCTCTATTTCGTTATTCCTCTATATATCTATCTATCTTTCTAAATTTCTATCTTTTTCTATCGCACTCTAACTATCTCTTTCTAACTTCGCTTTGTTATCTCTCTTCGTCACTTCATTTCTCTTTTTCCATCTTTGCATTTCCCTTTCTCTCTATCTTTTTCTGTCACCTTACCACTACCTACCATCTCTCACCGTCTCTCTCGCTCACCGTCTCTCTCTCTCTCACCGTCTCTCTCTCTCTCTCTCTCTGTCCCTCTCTCTCTCTTTCTCTCTCTCTTTCTCTCTCTCTCTCTCGCCGTCTCTCTATCTTTCTCTCTCTCTCCCTCTCTCTCTCTTTCACTGTCTGTCTGTCTCCCTCTCTCTCACTCTTTCTTTCCATCTCTCTCTATCTTTCGATTTTTGTATCTCTTAATTCGTTCTATTTTGTTATCCCTCTAACTCCCGATATCTATCTATCTTTCTATCTCTCTATTTCTTTCTATCCCTCTCTCACTATCTTTTTCTTACTTCGCTTCTATATCTATCTTTGTCTCTTTATTAATCACTCTATCTCTGCGTCTCCCGTTCTCTCTATCTTTATACCTATTAACTATATCTATCCCTAACACCGAAAGTTTTTCTCTCAATAGCCGTTTCCCCCTCTGAATCGCACGAGCCAATGGCGATCGGCGTTAGAGAGGACAAGAATTGACATGCACATGCGCCTTAACGCTTCATGTTGCACTTACTTCACACGCTTCCGTAAACGTTCACCAGTGTAGCCTCCAATCCTCGGGGGCCTATAAAAGTTTAAAATGAAAAAAAAAATTGTGCAAATTTGTTTCAGTTTTTATTCCTATTTATATTTCTCTCACCTCTGAAGAGTAGCGAAGCGTAGCGTGGCCGAACGATGAAAATACAATAGTTACGTTCGAGAACGCTACTGTACAGATGGCGCCACTATACTTTTGCCGGAACGACGCGCTCCGAAGCTTCGAGAATGCGCCACTCTTGGGCTGGCTGGCCTGACCGGGCAGTCTGAGCACAGGACTGGAAGAGAGCGGACGCGTAATCTTCCGAATAGTGCAACATTAAATAAAATATTTCGAGGACGCGTGCAGTTTTGGAGTACAATCCCGTCGGTCTCTGATAGCTTCGTGGTCTCGGTACGTCTGAGCGTAAAAAGACTAGATCACGACGAGATCCTACATTTTCCCTGTGCCAGTATAAAATCCAAAAGAATCGCTTGTTACTTTTTAAGCGAACGTCTGATTGAAAAAGAGTTTTTGGTTTTTGTTTGTTACAGAAAATGGGGAAACCACTCGTCTTCGTGACTGGAAATATAAAGAAACTAGAAGAGGTCGTATCAATATTGGGGAAGAATTTTCCCCGTGAGATCATAAACAAAGACATTGATCTAGCGGAATATCAAGGGGATGCGGATGATATAAGCATAGCAAAATGTCGTGCAGCGTATGAAATCGTAAAAGGTCCGGTGATCATCGAGGATACGTGCTTATGTTTCGACGCGATGAACGGTCTACCGGGTCCTTACATTAAATGGTTCTCGGACAAGCTAGGACCCGATGGACTGCACAAAATGCTAGATGGTTGGAAGGATAAAGGTGCTGAAGCAATATGCACGTTTGCTTACACGAACGGAGACTCGGACGGATCTGTCATCCTTTTCAAAGGTCGTACAAGAGGAACAATCGTCAGTCCAAAAGGTCCCCGGGACTTCGGTTGGGATCCCATTTTTCTTCCAGACGGTTACGACCAAACTTATGCAGAATTACCGAAATCGGTAAAAAATGAAATCTCACACAGACACCGAGCATTAGAAAAATTGAAGGATTATTTTAACGGCAAAGAAACTCTCGTACATTGCAATTAATTTTTTACATATTATATGTTAAACAAATGTACCATCATTAAAATTTCATTTTCAAACACGATCATTATTTTAACGGCTTATTTATTCAATCCCTCGAACCTCTCTCTTTCTCACTCTTTTTCGCTGTCTCTCTCCATCTTTCCATTTCTCTATGTATCAATTCGCTCTATTTCGTTATTCCTCTATATATCTATCTATCTTTCTAAATTTCTATCTTTTTCTATCGCACTCTAACTATCTCTTTCTAACTTCGCTTTGTTATCTCTCTTCGTCACTTCATTTCTCTTTTTCCATCTTTGCATTTCCCTTTCTCTCTATCTTTTTCTGTCACCTTACCACTACCTACCATCTCTCACCGTCTCTCTCGCTCACCGTCTCTCTCTCTCTCACCGTCTCTCTCTCTCTCTCTCTCTGTCCCTCTCTCTCTCTTTCTCTCTCTCTTTCTCTCTCTCTCTCTCGCCGTCTCTCTATCTTTCTCTCTCTCTCCCTCTCTCTCTCTTTCACTGTCTGTCTGTCTCCCTCTCTCTCACTCTTTCTTTCCATCTCTCTCTATCTTTCGATTTTTGTATCTCTTAATTCGTTCTATTTTGTTATCCCTCTAACTCCCGATATCTATCTATCTTTCTATCTCTCTATTTCTTTCTATCCCTCTCTCACTATCTTTTTCTTACTTCGCTTCTATATCTATCTTTGTCTCTTTATTAATCACTCTATCTCTGCGTCTCCCGTTCTCTCTATCTTTATACCTATTAACTATATCTATCCCTAACACCGAAAGTTTTTCTCTCAATAGCCGTTTCCCCCTCTGAATCGCACGAGCCAATGGCGATCGGCGTTAGAGAGGACAAGAATTGACATGCACATGCGCCTTAACGCTTCATGTTGCACTTACTTCACACGCTTCCGTAAACGTTCACCAGTGTAGCCTCCAATCCTCGGGGGCCTATAAAAGTTTAAAATGAAAAAAAAAATTGTGCAAATTTGTTTCAGTTTTTATTCCTATTTATATTTCTCTCACCTCTGAAGAGTAGCGAAGCGTAGCGTGGCCGAACGATGAAAATACAATAGTTACGTTCGAGAACGCTACTGTACAGATGGCGCCACTATACTTTTGCCGGAACGACGCGCTCCGAAGCTTCGAGAATGCGCCACTCTTGGGCTGGCTGGCCTGACCGGGCAGTCTGAGCACAGGACTGGAAGAGAGCGGACGCGTAATCTTCCGAATAGTGCAACATTAAATAAAATATTTCGAGGACGCGTGCAGTTTTGGAGTACAATCCCATCGGTCTCTGATAGCTTCGTGGTCTCGGTACGTCTGAGCGTAAAAAGACTAGATCACGACGAGATCCTACATTTTCCCTGTGCCAGTATAAAATCCAAAAGAATCGCTTGTTACTTTTTAAGCAAACGTCTGATTGAAAAAGAGTTTTTGGTTTTTGTTTGTTACAGAAAATGGGGAAACCACTCGTCTTCGTGACTGGAAATATAAAGAAACTAGAAGAGGTCGTATCAATATTGGGGAAGAATTTTCCCCGTGAGATCATAAACAAAGACATTGATCTAGCGGAATATCAAGGGGATGCGGATGATATAAGCATAGCAAAATGTCGTGCAGCGTATGAAATCGTAAAAGGTCCGGTGATCATCGAGGATACGTGCTTATGTTTCGACGCGATGAACGGTCTACCGGGTCCTTACATTAAATGGTTCTCGGACAAGCTAGGACCCGATGGACTGCACAAAATGCTAGATGGTTGGAAGGATAAAGGTGCTGAAGCAATATGCACGTTTGCTTACACGAACGGAGACTCGGACGGATCTGTCATCCTTTTCAAAGGTCGTACAAGAGGAACAATCGTCAGTCCAAAAGGTCCCCGGGACTTCGGTTGGGATCCCATTTTTCTTCCAGACGGTTACGACCAAACTTATGCAGAATTACCGAAATCGGTAAAAAATGAAATCTCACACAGACACCGAGCATTAGAAAAATTGAAGGATTATTTTAACGGCAAAGAAACTCTCGTACATTGCAATTAATTTTTTACATATTATATGTTAAACAAATGTACCATCATTAAAATTTCATTTTCAAACACGATCATTATTTTAACGGCTTATTTATTCACTCCCTCGAACCTCTCTCTTTCTCACTCTTTTTCGCTGTCTCTCTCCATCTCTCTCCATCTTTCCATTTCTCTATGTATCAATTCGCTCTATTTCGTTATTCCTCTATATATCTATCTATCTTTCTAAATTTCTATCTTTTTCTATCCCACTCTAACTATCTCTTTCTAACTTCGCTTTGTTATCTCTCTTCGTCACTTCATTTCTCTTTTTCCATCTTTGCATTTCCCTTTCTCTCTATCTTTTTCTGTCACCTTACCACTACCTACCATCTCTCACCGTCTCTCTCGCTCACCGTCTCTCTCTCTCTCACCGTCTCTCTCTCTCTCTCTCTCTCTGTCCCTCTCTCTCTCTTTCTCTCTCTCTTTCTCTCTCTCTCTCTCGCCGTCTCTCTATCTTTCTCTCTCTCTCCCTCTCTCTCTCTTTCACTGTCTGTCTGTCTCCCTCTCTCTCACTCTTTCTTTCCATCTCTCTCTATCTTTCGATTTTTGTATCTCTTAATTCGTTCTATTTTGTTATCCCTCTAACTCCCGATATCTATCTATCTTTCTATCTCTCTATTTCTTTCTATCCCTCTCTCACTATCTTTTTCTTACTTCGCTTCTATATCTATCTTTGTCTCTTTATTAATCACTCTATCTCTGCGTCTCCCGTTCTCTCTATCTTTATACCTATTAACTATATCTATCCCTAACACCGAAAGTTTTTCTCTCAATAGCCGTTTCCCCCTCTGAATCGCACGAGCCAATGGCGATCGGCGTTAGAGAGGACAAGAATTGACATGCACATGCGCCTTAACGCTTCATGTTGCACTTACTTCACACGCTTCCGTAAACGTTCACCAGTGTAGCCTCCAATCCTCGGGGGCCTATAAAAGTTTAAAATGAAAAAAAAAATTGTGCAAATTTGTTTCAGTTTTTATTCCTATTTATATTTCTCTCACCTCTGAAGAGTAGCGAAGCGTAGCGTGGCCGAACGATGAAAATACAATAGTTACGTTCGAGAACGCTACTGTACAGATGGCGCCACTATACTTTTGCCGGAACGACGCGCTCCGAAGCTTCGAGAATGCGCCACTCTTGGGCTGGCTGGCCTGACCGGGCAGTCTGAGCACAGGACTGGAAGAGAGCGGACGCGTAATCTTCCGAATAGTGCAACATTAAATAAAATATTTCGAGGACGCGTGCAGTTTTGGAGTACAATCCCATCGGTCTCTGATAGCTTCGTGGTCTCGGTACGTCTGAGCGTAAAAAGACTAGATCACGACGAGATCCTACATTTTCCCTGTGCCAGTATAAAATCCAAAAGAATCGCTTGTTACTTTTTAAGCGAACGTCTGATTGAAAAAGAGTTTTTGGTTTTTGTTTGTTACAGAAAATGGGGAAACCACTCGTCTTCGTGACTGGAAATATAAAGAAACTAGAAGAGGTCGTATCAATATTGGGGAAGAATTTTCCCCGTGAGATCATAAACAAAGACATTGATCTAGCGGAATATCAAGGGGATGCGGATGATATAAGCATAGCAAAATGTCGTGCAGCGTATGAAATCGTAAAAGGTCCGGTGATCATCGAGGATACGTGCTTATGTTTCGACGCGATGAACGGTCTACCGGGTCCTTACATTAAATGGTTCTCGGACAAGCTAGGACCCGATGGACTGCACAAAATGCTAGATGGTTGGAAGGATAAAGGTGCTGAAGCAATATGCACGTTTGCTTACACGAACGGAGACTCGGACGGATCTGTCATCCTTTTCAAAGGTCGTACAAGAGGAACAATCGTCAGTCCAAAAGGCCCCCGGGACTTCGGTTGGGATCCCATTTTTCTTCCAGACGGTTACGACCAAACTTATGCAGAATTACCGAAATCGGTAAAAAATGAAATCTCACACAGACTCCGAGCATTAGAAAAATTGAAGGATTATTTTAACGGCAAAGAAGCTCTCGTACATTGCAATTAATTTTTTACATATTATATGTTAAACAAATGTACCATCATTAAAATTTCATTTTCAAACACGATCATTATTTTAACGGCTTATTTATTCAATCCCTCGAACCTCTCTCTTTCTCACTCTTTTTCGCTGTCTCTCTCCATCTCTCTCCATCTTTCCATTTCTCTATGTATCAATTCGCTCTATTTCGTTATTCCTCTATATATCTATCTATCTTTCTAAATTTCTATCTTTTTCTATCCCACTCTAACTATCTCTTTCTAACTTCGCTTTGTTATCTCTCTTCGTCACTTCGTTTCTCTTTTTCCATCTTTGCATTTCCCTTTCTCTCTATCTTTTTCTGTCACCTTACCACTACCTACCATCTCTCACCGTCTCTCTCGCTCACCGTCTCTCTCTCTCTCACCGTCTCTCTCTCTCTCTCTCTCTCTCTGTCCCTCTCTCTCTCTTTCTCTCTCTCTTTCTCTCTCTCTCTCGCCGTCTCTCTATCTTTCTCTTTCTCTCCCTCTCTCACTCTTTCACTGTCTGTCTGTCTCCCTCTCTCTCTCTCTTTCTTTCCATCTCTCTCTATCTTTCGATTTTTGTATCTCTTAATTCGTTCTATTTTGTTATCCCTCTAACTCCCGATATCTATCTATCTTTCTATCTCTCTATTTCTTTCTATCCCTCTCTCACTATCTTTTTCTTACTTCGCTTCTATATCTATCTTTGTCTCTTTATTAATCACTCTATCTCTGCGTCTCCCGTTCTCTCTATCTTTATACCTATTAACTATATCTATCCATAACACCGAAAGTTTTTCTCTCAATAGTCGTTTCCCCCTCTGAATCGCACGAGCCAATGGCGATCGGCGTTAGAGAGGACAAGAATTGACATGCACATGCGCCTTAACGCTTCATGTTGCACTTACTTCACACGCTTCCGTAAACGTTCACCAGTGTAGCCTCCAATCCTCGGGGGCCTATAAAAGTTTAAAATGAAAAAAAAAATTGTGCAAATTTGTTTCAGTTTTTATTCCTATTTATATTTCTCTCACCTCTGAAGAGTAGCGAAGCGTAGCGTGGCCGAACGATGAAAATACAATAGTTACGTTCGAGAACGCTACTGTACAGATGGCGCCACTATACTTTTGCCGGAACGACGCGCTCCGAAGCTTCGAGAATGCGCCACTCTTGGGCTGGCTGGCCTGACCGGGCAGTCTGAGCACAGGACTGGAAGAGAGCAGACGCGTAATCTTCCGAATAGTGCAACATTAAATAAAATATTCCGAGGACGCGTGCAGTTTTGGAGTACAATCCCATCGGTCTCTGATAGCTTCGTGGTCTCGGTACGTCTGAGCGTAAAAAGACTAGATCACGACGAGATCCTACATTTTCCCTGTGCCAGTATAAAATCCAAAAGAATCGCTTGTTACTTTTTAAGCGAACGTCTGATTGAAAAACAGTTTTTGGTTTTTGTTTGTTACAGAAAATGGGGAAACCACTCGTCTTCGTGACTGGAAATATAAAGAAACTAGAAGAGGTCGTATCAATATTGGGGAAGAATTTTCCCCGTGAGATCATAAACAAAGACATTGATCTAGCGGAATATCAAGGGGATGCGGATGATATAAGCATAGCAAAATGTCGTGCAGCGTATGAAATCGTAAAAGGTCCGGTGATCATCGAGGATACGTGCTTATGTTTCGACGCGATGAACGGTCTACCGGGTCCTTACATTAAATGGTTCTCGGACAAGCTAGGACCCGATGGACTGCACAAAATGCTAGATGGTTGGAAGGATAAAGGTGCTGAAGCAATATGCACGTTTGCTTACACGAACGGAGACTCGGACGGATCTGTCATCCTTTTCAAAGGTCGTACAAGGGGAACAATCGTCAGTCCAAAAGGTCCCCGGGACTTCGGTTGGGATCCCATTTTTCTTCCAGACGGTTACGACCAAACTTATGCAGAATTACCGAAATCGGTAAAAAATGAAATCTCACACAGACACCGAGCATTAGAAAAATTGAAGGATTATTTTAACGGCAAAGAAACTCTCGTACATTGCAATTAATTTTTTACATATTATATGTTAAACAAATGTACCATCATTAAAATTTCATTTTCAAACACGATCATTATTTTAACGGCTTATTTATTCAATCCCTCGAACCTCTCTCTTTCTCACTCTTTTTCGCTGTCTCTCTCCATCTCTCTCCATCTTTCCATTTCTCTATGTATCAATTCGCTCTATTTCGTTATTCCTCTATATATCTATCTATCTTTCTAAATTTCTATCTTTTTCTATCCCACTCTAACTATCTCTTTCTAACTTCGCTTTGTTATCTCTCTTCGTCACTTCGTTTCTCTTTTTCCATCTTTGCATTTCCCTTTCTCTCTATCTTTTTCTGTCACCTTACCACAACCTACCATCTCTCACCGTCTCTCTCGCTCACCGTCTCTCTCTCTCTCACCGTCTCTCTCGCTCACCGTCTCTCTCTCTCTCACCGTCTCTCTCTCTCTCACCGTCTCTCTCTCTCTCTCTCTCTCTGTCCCTCTCTCTCTCTTTCTCTCTCTCTTTCTCTCTCTCTCTCGCCGTCTCTCTATCTTTCTCTTTCTCTCCCACTCTCACTCTTTCACTGTCTGTCTGTCTCCCTCTCTCTCTCTCTTTCTTTCCATCTCTCTCTATCTTTCGATTTTTGTATCTCTTAATTCGTTCTATTTTGTTATCCCTCTAACTCCCGATATCTATCTATCTTTCTATCTCTCTATTTCTTTCTATCCCTCTCTCACTATCTTTTTCTTACTTCGCTTCTATATCTATCTTTGTCTCTTTATTAATCACTCTATCTCTGCGTCTCCCGTTCTCTCTATCTTTATACCTATTAACTATATCTATCCATAACACCGAAAGTTTTTCTCTCAATAGTCGTTTCCCCCTCTGAATCGCACGAGCCAATGGCGATCGGCGTTAGAGAGGACAAGAATTGACATGCACATGCGCCTTAACGCTTCATGTTGCACTTACTTCACACGCTTCCGTAAACGTTCACCAGTGTAGCCTCCAATCCTCGGGGGCCTATAAAAGTTTAAAATGAAAAAAAAAATTGTGCAAATTTGTTTCAGTTTTTATTCCTATTTATATTTCTCTCACCTCTGAAGAGTAGCGAAGCGTAGCGTGGCCGAACGATGAAAATACAATAGTTACGTTCGAGAACGCTACTGTACAGATGGCGCCACTATACTTTTGCCGGAACGACGCGCTCCGAAGCTTCGAGAATGCGCCACTCTTGGGCTGGCTGGCCTGACCGGGCAGTCTGAGCACAGGACTGGAAGAGAGCGGACGCGTAATCTTCCGAATAGTGCAACATTAAATAAAATATTTCGAGGACGCGTGCAGTTTTGGAGTACAATCCCATCGGTCTCTGATAGCTTCGTGGTCTCGGTACGTCTGAGCGTAAAAAGACTAGATCACGACGAGATCCTACATTTTCCCTGTGCCAGTATAAAATCCAAAAGAATCGCTTGTTACTTTTTAACCGAACGTCTGATTGAAAAAGAGTTTTTGGTTTTTGTTTGTTACAGAAAATGGGGAAACCACTCGTCTTCGTGACTGGAAATATAAAGAAACTAGAAGAGGTCGTATCAATATTGGGGAAGAATTTTCCCCGTGAGATCATAAACAAAGACATTGATCTAGCGGAATATCAAGGGGATGCGGATGATATAAGCATAGCAAAATGTCGTGCAGCGTATGAAATCGTAAAAGGTCCGGTGATCATCGAGGATACGTGCTTATGTTTCGACGCGATGAACGGTCTACCGGGTCCTTACATTAAATGGTTCTCGGACAAGCTAGGACCCGATGGACTGCACAAAATGCTAGATGGTTGGAAGGATAAAGGTGCTGAAGCAATATGCACGTTTGCTTACACGAACGGAGACTCGGACGGATCTGTCATCCTTTTCAAAGGTCGTACAAGAGGAACAATCGTCAGTCCAAAAGGCCCCCGGGACTTCGGTTGGGATCCCATTTTTCTTCCAGACGGTTACGACCAAACTTATGCAGAATTACCGAAATCGGTAAAAAATGAAATCTCACACAGACTCCGAGCATTAGAAAAATTGAAGGATTATTTTAACGGCAAAGAAACTCTCGTACATTGCAATTAATTTTTTACATATTATATGTTAAACAAATGTACCATCATTAAAATTTCATTTTCAAACACGATCATTATTTTAACGGCTTATTTATTCAATCCCTCGAACCTCTCTCTTTCTCACTCTTTTTCGCTGTCTCTCTCCATCTCTCTCCATCTTTCCATTTCTCTATGTATCAATTCGCTCTATTTCGTTATTCCTCTATATATCTATCTATCTTTCTAAATTTCTATCTTTTTCTATCCCACTCTAACTATCTCTTTCTAACTTCGCTTTGTTATCTCTCTTCGTCACTTCGTTTCTCTTTTTCCATCTTTGCATTTCCCTTTCTCTCTATCTTTTTCTGTCACCTTACCACTACCTACCATCTCTCACCGTCTCTCTCGCTCACCGTCTCTCTCTCTCTCACCGTCTCTCTCTCTCTCTCTCTCTCTCTCTGTCCCTCTCTCTCTCTTTCTCTCTCTCTTTCTCTCTCTCTCTCGCCGTCTCTCTATCTTTCTCTTTCTCTCCCTCTCTCACTCTTTCACTGTCTGTCTGTCTCCCTCTCTCTCTCTCTTTCTTTCCATCTCTCTCTATCTTTCGATTTTTGTATCTCTTAATTCGTTCTATTTTGTTATCCCTCTAACTCCCGGTATCTATCTATCTTTCTATCTCTCTATTTCTTTCTATCCCTCTCTCACTATCTTTTTCTTACTTCGCTTCTATATCTATCTTTGTCTCTTTATTAATCACTCTATCTCTGCGTCTCCCGTTCTCTCTATCTTTATACCTATTAACTATATCTATCCATAACACCGAAAGTTTTTCTCTCAATAGTCGTTTCCCCCTCTGAATCGCACGAGCCAATGGCGATCGGCGTTAGAGAGGACAAGAATTGACATGCACATGCGCCTTAACGCTTCATGTTGCACTTACTTCACACGCTTCCGTAAACGTTCACCAGTGTAGCCTCCAATCCTCGGGGGCCTATAAAAGTTTAAAATGAAAAAAAAAATTGTGCAAATTTGTTTCAGTTTTTATTCCTATTTATATTTCTCTCACCTCTGAAGAGTAGCGAAGCGTAGCGTGGCCGAACGATGAAAATACAATAGTTACGTTCGAGAACGCTACTGTACAGATGGCGCCACTATACTTTTGCCGGAACGACGCGCTCCGAAGCTTCGAGAATGCGCCACTCTTGGGCTGGCTGGCCTGACCGGGCAGTCTGAGCACAGGACTGGAAGAGAGCGGACGCGTAATCTTCCGAATAGTGCAACATTAAATAAAATATTCCGAGGACGCGTGCAGTTTTGGAGTACAATCCCATCGGTCTCTGATAGCTTCGTGGTCTCGGTACGTCTGAGCGTAAAAAGACTAGATCACGACGAGATCCTACATTTTCCCTGTGCCAGTATAAAATCCAAAAGAATCGCTTGTTACTTTTTAAGCGAACGTCTGATTGAAAAACAGTTTTTGGTTTTTGTTTGTTACAGAAAATGGGGAAACCACTCGTCTTCGTGACTGGAAATATAAAGAAACTAGAAGAGGTCGTATCAATATTGGGGAAGAATTTTCCCCGTGAGATCATAAACAAAGACATTGATCTAGCGGAATATCAAGGGGATGCGGATGATATAAGCATAGCAAAATGTCGTGCAGCGTATGAAATCGTAAAAGGTCCGGTGATCATCGAGGATACGTGCTTATGTTTCGACGCGATGAACGGTCTACCGGGTCCTTACATTAAATGGTTCTCGGACAAGCTAGGACCCGATGGACTGCACAAAATGCTAGATGGTTGGAAGGATAAAGGTGCTGAAGCAATATGCACGTTTGCTTACACGAACGGAGACTCGGACGGATCTGTCATCCTTTTCAAAGGTCGTACAAGAGGAACAATCGTCAGTCCAAAAGGTCCCCGGGACTTCGGTTGGGATCCCATTTTTCTTCCAGACGGTTACGACCAAACTTATGCAGAATTACCGAAATCGGTAAAAAATGAAATCTCACACAGACACCGAGCATTAGAAAAATTGAAGGATTATTTTAACGGCAAAGAAACTCTCGTACATTGCAATTAATTTTTTACATATTATATGTTAAACAAATGTACCATCATTAAAATTTCATTTTCAAACACGATCATTATTTTAACGGCTTATTTATTCAATCCCTCGAACCTCTCTCTTTCTCACTCTTTTTCGCTGTCTCTCTCCATCTCTCTCCATCTTTCCATTTCTCTATGTATCAATTCGCTCTATTTCGTTATTCCTCTATATATCTATCTATCTTTCTAAATTTCTATCTTTTTCTATCCCACTCTAACTATCTCTTTCTAACTTCGCTTTGTTATCTCTCTTCGTCACTTCGTTTCTCTTTTTCCATCTTTGCATTTCCCTTTCTCTCTATCTTTTTCTGTCACCTTACCACTACCTACCATCTCTCACCGTCTCTCTCGCTCACCGTCTCTCTCTCTCTCACCGTCTCTCTCGCTCACCGTCTCTCTCTCTCTCACCGTCTCTCTCTCTCTCACCGTCTCTCTCTCTCTCTCTCTTTCTCTGTCCCTCTCTCTCTCTTTCTCTCTCTCTTTCTCTCTCTCTCTCGCCGTCTCTCTATCTTTCTCTTTCTCTCCCACTCTCACTCTTTCACTGTCTGTCTGTCTCCCTCTCTCTCTCTCTTTCTTTCCATCTCTCTCTATCTTTCGATTTTTGTATCTCTTAATTCGTTCTATTTTGTTATCCCTCTAACTCCCGATATCTATCTATCTTTCTATCTCTCTATTTCTTTCTATCCCTCTCTCACTATCTTTTTCTTACTTCGCTTCTATATCTATCTTTGTCTCTTTATTAATCACTCTATCTCTGCGTCTCCCGTTCTCTCTATCTTTATACCTATTAACTATATCTATCCATAACACCGAAAGTTTTTCTCTCAATAGTCGTTTCCCCCTCTGAATCGCACGAGCCAATGGCGATCGGCGTTAGAGAGGACAAGAATTGACATGCACATGCGCCTTAACGCTTCATGTTGCACTTACTTCACACGCTTCCGTAAACGTTCACCAGTGTAGCCTCCAATCCTCGGGGGCCTATAAAAGTTTAAAATGAAAAAAAAAATTGTGCAAATTTGTTTCAGTTTTTATTCCTATTTATATTTCTCTCACCTCTGAAGAGTAGCGAAGCGTAGCGTGGCCGAACGATGAAAATACAATAGTTACGTTCGAGAACGCTACTGTACAGATGGCGCCACTATACTTTTGCCGGAACGACGCGCTCCGAAGCTTCGAGAATGCGCCACTCTTGGGCTGGCTGGCCTGACCGGGCAGTCTGAGCACAGGACTGGAAGAGAGCGGACGCGTAATCTTCCGAATAGTGCAACATTAAATAAAATATTCCGAGGACGCGTGCAGTTTTGGAGTACAATCCCATCGGTCTCTGATAGCTTCGTGGTCTCGGTACGTCTGAGCGTAAAAAGACTAGATCACGACGAGATCCTACATTTTCCCTGTGCCAGTATAAAATCCAAAAGAATCGCTTGTTACTTTTTAAGCGAACGTCTGATTGAAAAACAGTTTTTGGTTTTTGTTTGTTACAGAAAATGGGGAAACCACTCGTCTTCGTGACTGGAAATATAAAGAAACTAGAAGAGGTCGTATCAATATTGGGGAAGAATTTTCCCCGTGAGATCATAAACAAAGACATTGATCTAGCGGAATATCAAGGGGATGCGGATGATATAAGCATAGCAAAATGTCGTGCAGCGTATGAAATCGTAAAAGGTCCGGTGATCATCGAGGATACGTGCTTATGTTTCGACGCGATGAACGGTCTACCGGGTCCTTACATTAAATGGTTCTCGGACAAGCTAGGACCCGATGGACTGCACAAAATGCTAGATGGTTGGAAGGATAAAGGTGCTGAAGCAATATGCACGTTTGCTTACACGAACGGAGACTCGGACGGATCTGTCATCCTTTTCAAAGGTCGTACAAGAGGAACAATCGTCAGTCCAAAAGGTCCCCGGGACTTCGGTTGGGATCCCATTTTTCTTCCAGACGGTTACGACCAAACTTATGCAGAATTACCGAAATCGGTAAAAAATGAAATCTCACACAGACACCGAGCATTAGAAAAATTGAAGGATTATTTTAACGGCAAAGAAACTCTCGTACATTGCAATTAATTTTTTACATATTATATGTTAAACAAATGTACCATCATTAAAATTTCATTTTCAAACACGATCATTATTTTAACGGCTTATTTATTCAATCCCTCGAACCTCTCTCTTTCTCACTCTTTTTCGCTGTCTCTCTCCATCTCTCTCCATCTTTCCATTTCTCTATGTATCAATTCGCTCTATTTCGTTATTCCTCTATATATCTATCTATCTTTCTAAATTTCTATCTTTTTCTATCCCACTCTAACTATCTCTTTCTAACTTCGCTTTGTTATCTCTCTTCGTCACTTCGTTTCTCTTTTTCCATCTTTGCATTTCCCTTTCTCTCTATCTTTTTCTGTCACCTTACCACTACCTACCATCTCTCACCGTCTCTCTCGCTCACCGTCTCTCTCTCTCTCACCGTCTCTCTCGCTCACCGTCTCTCTCTCTCTCACCGTCTCTCTCTCTCTCACCGTCTCTCTCTCTCTCTCTCTTTCTCTGTCCCTCTCTCTCTCTTTCTCTCTCTCTTTCTCTCTCTCTCTCGCCGTCTCTCTATCTTTCTCTTTCTCTCCCACTCTCACTCTTTCACTGTCTGTCTGTCTCCCTCTCTCTCTCTCTTTCTTTCCATCTCTCTCTATCTTTCGATTTTTGTATCTCTTAATTCGTTCTATTTTGTTATCCCTCTAACTCCCGATATCTATCTATCTTTCTATCTCTCTATTTCTTTCTATCCCTCTCTCACTATCTTTTTCTTACTTCGCTTCTATATCTATCTTTGTCTCTTTATTAATCACTCTATCTCTGCGTCTCCCGTTCTTTCTATCTTTATACCTATTAACTATATCTATCCATAACACCGAAAGTTTTTCTCTCAATAGTCGTTTCCCCCTCTGAATCGCACGAGCCAATGGCGATCGGCGTTAGAGAGGACAAGAATTGACATGCACATGCGCCTTAACGCTTCATGTTGCACTTACTTCACACGCTTCCGTAAACGTTCACCAGTGTAGCCTCCAATCCTCGGGGGCCTATAAAAGTTTAAAATGAAAAAAAAAATTGTGCAAATTTGTTTCAGTTTTTATTCCTATTTATATTTCTCTCACCTCTGAAGAGTAGCGAAGCGTAGCGTGGCCGAACGATGAAAATACAATAGTTACGTTCGAGAACGCTACTGTACAGATGGCGCCACTATACTTTTGCCGGAACGACGCGCTCCGAAGCTTCGAGAATGCGCCACTCTTGGGCTGGCTGGCCTGACCGGGCAGTCTGAGCACAGGACTGGAAGAGAGCGGACGCGTAATCTTCCGAATAGTGCAACATTAAATAAAATATTCCGAGGACGCGTGCAGTTTTGGAGTACAATCCCATCGGTCTCTGATAGCTTCGTGGTCTCGGTACGTCTGAGCGTAAAAAGACTAGATCACGACGAGATCCTACATTTTCCCTGTGCCAGTATAAAATCCAAAAGAATCGCTTGTTACTTTTTAAGCGAACGTCTGATTGAAAAACAGTTTTTGGTTTTTGTTTGTTACAGAAAATGGGGAAACCACTCGTCTTCGTGACTGGAAATATAAAGAAACTAGAAGAGGTCGTATCAATATTGGGGAAGAATTTTCCCCGTGAGATCATAAACAAAGACATTGATCTAGCGGAATATCAAGGGGATGCGGATGATATAAGCATAGCAAAATGTCGTGCAGCGTATGAAATCGTAAAAGGTCCGGTGATCATCGAGGATACGTGCTTATGTTTCGACGCGATGAACGGTCTACCGGGTCCTTACATTAAATGGTTCTCGGACAAGCTAGGACCCGATGGACTGCACAAAATGCTAGATGGTTGGAAGGATAAAGGTGCTGAAGCAATATGCACGTTTGCTTACACGAACGGAGACTCGGACGGATCTGTCATCCTTTTCAAAGGTCGTACAAGAGGAACAATCGTCAGTCCAAAAGGTCCCCGGGACTTCGGTTGGGATCCCATTTTTCTTCCAGACGGTTACGACCAAACTTATGCAGAATTACCGAAATCGGTAAAAAATGAAATCTCACACAGACACCGAGCATTAGAAAAATTGAAGGATTATTTTAACGGCAAAGAAACTCTCGTACATTGCAATTAATTTTTTACATATTATATGTTAAACAAATGTACCATCATTAAAATTTCATTTTCAAACACGATCATTATTTTAACGGCTTATTTATTCAATCCCTCGAACCTCTCTCTTTCTCACTCTTTTTCGCTGTCTCTCTCCATCTCTCTCCATCTTTCCATTTCTCTATGTATCAATTCGCTCTATTTCGTTATTCCTCTATATATCTATCTATCTTTCTAAATTTCTATCTTTTTCTATCCCACTCTAACTATCTCTTTCTAACTTCGCTTTGTTATCTCTCTTCGTCACTTCGTTTCTCTTTTTCCATCTTTGCATTTCCCTTTCTCTCTATCTTTTTCTGTCACCTTACCACTACCTACCATCTCTCACCGTCTCTCTCGCTCACCGTCTCTCTCTCTCTCACCGTCTCTCTCGCTCACCGTCTCTCTCTCTCTCACCGCCTCTCTCTCTCTCACCGTCTCTCTCTCTCTCTCTCTTTCTCTGTCCCTCTCTCTCTCTTTCTCTCTCTCTTTCTCTCTCTCTCTCGCCGTCTCTCTATCTTTCTCTTTCTCTCCCACTCTCACTCTTTCATGTCTCCCTCTCTCTCTCTCTTTCTTTCCATCTCTCTCTATCTTTCGATTTTTGTATCTCTTAATTCGTTCTATTTTGTTATCCCTCTAACTCCCGATATCTATCTATCTTTCTATCTCTCTATTTCTTTCTATCCCTCTCTCACTATCTTTTTCTTACTTCGCTTCTATATCTATCTTTGTCTCTTTATTAATCACTCTATCTCTGCGTCTCCCGTTCTTTCTATCTTTATACCTATTAACTATATCTATCCATAACACCGAAAGTTTTTCTCTCAATAGTCGTTTCCCCCTCTGAATCGCACGAGCCAATGGCGATCGGCGTTAGAGAGGACAAGAATTGACATGCACATGCGCCTTAACGCTTCATGTTGCACTTACTTCACACGCTTCCGTAAACGTTCACCAGTGTAGCCTCCAATCCTCGGGGGCCTATAAAAGTTTAAAATGAAAAAAAAAAATTGTGCAAATTTGTTTCAGTTTTTATTCCTATTTATATTTCTCTCACCTCTGAAGAGTAGCGAAGCGTAGCGTGGCCGAACGATGAAAATACAATAGTTACGTTCGAGAACGCTACTGTACAGATGGCGCCACTATACTTTTGCCGGAACGACGCGCTCCGAAGCTTCGAGAATGCGCCACTCTTGGGCTGGCTGGCCTGACCGGGCAGTCTGAGCACAGGACTGGAAGAGAGCGGACGCGTAATCTTCCGAATAGTGCAACATTAAATAAAATATTTCGAGGACGCGTGCAGTTTTGGAGTACAATCCCATCGGTCTCTGATAGCTTCGTGGTCTCGGTACGTCTGAGCGTAAAAAGACTAGATCACGACGAGATCCTACATTTTCCCTGTGCCAGTATAAATCCAAAAGAATCGCTTGTTACTTTTTAAGCGAACGTCTGATTGAAAAAGAGTTTTTGGTTTTTGTTTGTTACAGAAAATGGGGAAACCACTCGTCTTCGTGACTGGAAATATAAAGAAACTAGAAGAGGTCGTATCAATATTGGGGAAGAATTTTCCCCGTGAGATCATAAACAAAGACATTGATCTAGCGGAATATCAAGGGGATGCGGATGATATAAGCATAGCAAAATGTCGTGCAGCGTATGAAATCGTAAAAGGTCCGGTGATCATCGAGGATACGTGCTTATGTTTCGACGCGATGAACGGTCTACCGGGTCCTTACATTAAATGGTTCTCGGACAAGCTAGGACCCGATGGACTGCACAAAATGCTAGATGGTTGGAAGGATAAAGGTGCTGAAGCAATATGCACGTTTGCTTACACGAACGGAGACTCGGACGGATCTGTCATCCTTTTCAAAGGTCGTACAAGAGGAACAATCGTCAGTCCAAAAGGTCCCCGGGACTTCGGTTGGGATCCCATTTTTCTTCCAGACGGTTACGACCAAACTTATGCAGAATTACCGAAATCGGTAAAAAATGAAATCTCACACAGACACCGAGCATTAGAAAAATTGAAGGATTATTTTAACGGCAAAGAAACTCTCGTACATTGCAATTTAATTTTTTACATATTATATGTTAAACAAATGTACCATCATTAAAATTTCATTTTCAAACATGATCATTATTTTAACGGCTTATTTATTCAATCCCTCGAACCTCTCTCTTTCTCACTCTTTTTCGCTGTCTCTCTCCATCTCTCTCCATCTTTCCATTTCTCTATGTATCAATTCGCTCTATTTCGTTATTCCTCTATATATCTATCTATCTTTTCTAAATTTCTATCTTTTTCTATCCCACTCTAACTATCTCTTTCTAACTTCGCTTTGTTATCTCTCTTCGTCACTTCGTTTCTCTTTTTCCATCTTTGCATTTCCCTTTCTCTCTATCTTTTTCTGTCACCTTACCACTACCTACCATCTCTCACCGTCTCTCTCGCTCACCGTCTCTCTCTCTCACCGTCTCTCTCGCTCACCGTCCTCTCTCTCTCTCTCACCGTCTCTCTCTCTCTCTCTCTCTCTCTGTCCCCTCTCTCTCTCTTTCTCTCTCTCTCTTTCTCTCTCTCTCTCGCCGTCTCTCTATCTTTCTCTTTCTCTCCCTCTCTCACTCTTTCACTGTCTGTCTGTCTCCCTCTCTCTCTCTCTTTCTTTCCATCTCTCTCTATCTTTCGATTTTTGTATCTCTTAATTCGTTCTATTTTGTTATCCCTCTAACTCCCGATATCTATCTATCTTTCTATCTCTCTATTTCTTTCTATCCCTCTCTCACTATCTTTTTCTTACTTCGCTTCTATATCTATCTTTGTCTCTTTATTAATCACTCTATCTCTGCGTCTCCCGTTCTCTCTATCTTTATACCTATTAACTATATCTATCCATAACACCGAAAGTTTTTCTCTCAATAGTCGTTTCCCCCCTCTGAATCGCACGAGCCAATGGCGATCGGCGTTAGAGAGGACAAGAATTGACATGCACATGCGCCTTAACGCTTCATGTTGCACTTACTTCACACGCTTCCGTAAACGTTCACCAGTGTAGCCTCCAATCCTCGGGGGCCTATAAAAGTTTAAAATGAAAAAAAAAATTGTCCAAATTTGTTTCAGTTTTTATTCCTATTTATATTTCTCTCACCTCTGAAGAGTAGCGAAGCGTAGCGTGGCCGAACGATGAAAATACAATAGTTACGTTCGAGAACGCTACTGTACAGATGGCGCCACTATACTTTTGCCGGAACGACGCGCTCCGAAGCTTCGAGAATGCGCCACTCTTGGGCTGGCTGGCCTGACCGGGCAGTCTGAGCACAGGACTGGAAGAGAGCGGACGCGTAATCTTCCGAATAGTGCAACATTAAATAAAATATTTCGAGGACGCGTGCAGTTTTGGAGTACAATCCCATCGGTCTCTGATAGCTTCGTGGTCTCGGTACGTCTGAGCGTAAAAAGACTAGATCACGACGAGATCCTACATTTTCCCTGTGCCAGTATAAAATCCAAAAGAATCGCTTGTTACTTTTTAAGCGAACGTCTGATTGAAAAAGAGTTTTTGGTTTTTGTTTGTTACAGAAAATGGGGAAACCACTCGTCTTCGTGACTGGAAATATAAAGAAACTAGAAGAGGTCGTATCAATATTGGGGAAGAATTTTCCCCGTGAGATCATAAACAAAGACATTGATCTAGCGGAATATCAAGGGGATGCGGATGATATAAGCATAGGCAAAATGTCGTGCAGCGTATGAAATCGTAAAAGGTCCGGTGATCATCGAGGATACGTGCTTATGTTTCGACGCGATGAACGGTCTACCGGGGTCCTTACATTAAATGGTTCTCGGACAAGCTAGGACCCGATGGACTGCACAAAATGCTAGATGGTTGGAAGGATAAAGGTGCTGAAGCAATATGCACGTTTGCTTACACGAACGGAGACTCGGACGGATCTGTCATCCTTTTCAAAGGTCGTACAAGAGGAACAATCGTCAGTCCAAAAGGTCCCCGGGACTTCGGTTGGGATCCCATTTTTCTTCCAGACGGTTACGACCAAACTTATGCAGAATTACCGAAATCGGTAAAAAATGAAATCTCACACAGACACCGAGCATTAGAAAAATTGAAGGATTATTTTAACGGCAAAGAAACTCTCGTACATTGCAATTAATTTTTTACATATTATATGTTAAACAAATGTACCATCATTAAAATTTCATTTTCAACCACGATCATTATTTTAACGGCTTATTTATTCAATCCCTCGAACCTCTCTCTTTCTCACTCTTTTTCGCTGTCTCTCTCCATCTCTCTCCATCTTTCCATTTCTCTATGTATCAATTCGCTCTATTTCGTTATTCCTCTATATATCTATCTATCTTTCTAAATTTCTATCTTTTTCTATCCCACTCTAACTATCTCTTTCTAACTTCGCTTTGTTATCTCTCTTCGTCACTTCGTTTCTCTTTTTCCATCTTTGCATTTCCCTTTCTCTCTATCTTTTTCTGTCACCTTACCACTACCTACCATCTCTCACCGTCTCTCTCGCTCACCGTCTCTCTCTCTCTCACCGTCTCTCTCGCTCACCGTCTCTCTCTCTCTCACCGTCTCTCTCTCTCTCTCTTTCTCTGTCCCTCTCTCTCTCTTTCTCTCTCTCTTTCTCTCTCTCTCTCGCCGTCTCTCTATCTTTCTCTTTCTCTCCCACTCTCACTCTTTCACTGTCTGTCTGTCTCCCTCTCTCTCTCTCTTTCTTTCCATCTCTCTCTATCTTTCGATTTTTGTATCTCTTAATTCGTTCTATTTTGTTATCCCTCTAACTCCCGATATCTATCTATCTTTCTATCTCTCTATTTCTTTCTATCCCTCTCTCACTATCTTTTTCTTACTTCGCTTCTATATCTATCTTTGTCTCTTTATTAATCACTCTATCTCTGCGTCTCCCGTTCTTTCTATCTTTATACCTATTAACTATATCTATCCATAACACCGAAAGTTTTTCTCTCAATAGTCGTTTCCCCCTCTGAATCGCACGAGCCAATGGCGATCGGCGTTAGAGAGGACAAGAATTGACATGCACATGCGCCTTAACGCTTCATGTTGCACTTACTTCACACGCTTCCGTAAACGTTCACCAGTGTAGCCTCCAATCCTCGGGGGCCTATAAAAGTTTAAAATGAAAAAAAAAATTGTGCAAATTTGTTTCAGTTTTTATTCCTATTTATATTTCTCTCACCTCTGAAGAGTAGCGAAGCGTAGCGTGGCCGAACGATGAAAATACAATAGTTACGTTCGAGAACGCTACTGTACAGATGGCGCCACTATACTTTTGCCGGAACGACGCGCTCCGAAGCTTCGAGAATGCGCCACTCTTGGGCTGGCTGGCCTGACCGGGCAGTCTGAGCACAGGACTGGAAGAGAGCGGACGCGTAATCTTCCGAATAGTGCAACATTAAATAAAATATTTCGAGGACGCGTGCAGTTTTGGAGTACAATCCCATCGGTCTCTGATAGCTTCGTGGTCTCGGTACGTCTGAGCGTAAAAAGACTAGATCACGACGAGATCCTACATTTTCCCTGTGCCAGTATAAAATCCAAAAGAATCGCTTGTTACTTTTTAAGCGAACGTCTGATTGAAAAAGAGTTTTTGGTTTTTGTTTGTTACAGAAAATGGGGAAACCACTCGTCTTCGTGACTGGAAATATAAAGAAACTAGAAGAGGTCGTATCAATATTGGGGAAGAATTTTCCCCGTGAGATCATAAACAAAGACATTGATCTAGCGGAATATCAAGGGGATGCGGATGATATAAGCATAGCAAAATGTCGTGCAGCGTATGAAATCGTAAAAGGTCCGGTGATCATCGAGGATACGTGCTTATGTTTCGACGCGATGAACGGTCTACCGGGTCCTTACATTAAATGGTTCTCGGACAAGCTAGGACCCGATGGACTGCACAAAATGCTAGATGGTTGGAAGGATAAAGGTGCTGAAGCAATATGCACGTTTGCTTACACGAACGGAGACTCGGACGGATCTGTCATCCTTTTCAAAGGTCGTACAAGAGGAACAATCGTCAGTCCAAAAGGTCCCCGGGACTTCGGTTGGGATCCCATTTTTCTTCCAGACGGTTACGACCAAACTTATGCAGAATTACCGAAATCGGTAAAAAATGAAATCTCACACAGACACCGAGCATTAGAAAAATTGAAGGATTATTTTAACGGCAAAGAAACTCTCGTACATTGCAATTAATTTTTTACATATTATATGTTAAACAAATGTACCATCATTAAAATTTCATTTTCAAACATGATCATTATTTTAACGGCTTATTTATTCAATCCCTCGAACCTCTCTCTTTCTCACTCTTTTTCGCTGTCTCTCTCCATCTCTCTCCATCTTTCCATTTCTCTATGTATCAATTCGCTCTATTTCGTTATTCCTCTATATATCTATCTATCTTTCTAAATTTCTATCTTTTTCTATCCCACTCTAACTATCTCTTTCTAACTTCGCTTTGTTATCTCTCTTCGTCACTTCGTTTCTCTTTTTCCATCTTTGCATTTCCCTTTCTCTCTATCTTTTTCTGTCACCTTACCACTACCTACCATCTCTCACCGTCTCTCTCGCTCACCGTCTCTCTCTCTCTCACCGTCTCTCTCGCTCACCGTCTCTCTCTCTCTCACCGTCTCTCTCTCTCTCTCTCTCTCTCTGTCCCTCTCTCTCTCTTTCTCTCTCTCTTTCTCTCTCTCTCTCGCCGTCTCTCTATCTTTCTCTTTCTCTCCCTCTCTCACTCTTTCACTGTCTGTCTGTCTCCCTCTCTCTCTCTCTTTCTTTCCATCTCTCTCTATCTTTCGATTTTTGTATCTCTTAATTCGTTCTATTTTGTTATCCCTCTAACTCCCGATATCTATCTATCTTTCTATCTCTCTATTTCTTTCTATCCCTCTCTCACTATCTTTTTCTTACTTCGCTTCTATATCTATCTTTGTCTCTTTATTAATCACTCTATCTCTGCGTCTCCCGTTCTCTCTATCTTTATACCTATTAACTATATCTATCCATAACACCGAAAGTTTTTCTCTCAATAGTCGTTTCCCCCTCTGAATCGCACGAGCCAATGGCGATCGGCGTTAGAGAGGACAAGAATTGACATGCACATGCGCCTTAACGCTTCATGTTGCACTTACTTCACACGCTTCCGTAAACGTTCACCAGTGTAGCCTCCAATCCTCGGGGGCCTATAAAAGTTTAAAATGAAAAAAAAAATTGTCCAAATTTGTTTCAGTTTTTATTCCTATTTATATTTCTCTCACCTCTGAAGAGTAGCGAAGCGTAGCGTGGCCGAACGATGAAAATACAATAGTTACGTTCGAGAACGCTACTGTACAGATGGCGCCACTATACTTTTGCCGGAACGACGCGCTCCGAAGCTTCGAGAATGCGCCACTCTTGGGCTGGCTGGCCTGACCGGGCAGTCTGAGCACAGGACTGGAAGAGAGCGGACGCGTAATCTTCCGAATAGTGCAACATTAAATAAAATATTTCGAGGACGCGTGCAGTTTTGGAGTACAATCCCATCGGTCTCTGATAGCTTCGTGGTCTCGGTACGTCTGAGCGTAAAAAGACTAGATCACGACGAGATCCTACATTTTCCCTGTGCCAGTATAAAATCCAAAAGAATCGCTTGTTACTTTTTAAGCGAACGTCTGATTGAAAAAGAGTTTTTGGTTTTTGTTTGTTACAGAAAATGGGGAAACCACTCGTCTTCGTGACTGGAAATATAAAGAAACTAGAAGAGGTCGTATCAATATTGGGGAAGAATTTTCCCCGTGAGATCATAAACAAAGACATTGATCTAGCGGAATATCAAGGGGATGCGGATGATATAAGCATAGCAAAATGTCGTGCAGCGTATGAAATCGTAAAAGGTCCGGTGATCATCGAGGATACGTGCTTATGTTTCGACGCGATGAACGGTCTACCGGGTCCTTACATTAAATGGTTCTCGGACAAGCTAGGACCCGATGGACTGCACAAAATGCTAGATGGTTGGAAGGATAAAGGTGCTGAAGCAATATGCACGTTTGCTTACACGAACGGAGACTCGGACGGATCTGTCATCCTTTTCAAAGGTCGTACAAGAGGAACAATCGTCAGTCCAAAAGGTCCCCGGGACTTCGGTTGGGATCCCATTTTTCTTCCAGACGGTTACGACCAAACTTATGCAGAATTACCGAAATCGGTAAAAAATGAAATCTCACACAGACACCGAGCATTAGAAAAATTGAAGGATTATTTTAACGGCAAAGAAACTCTCGTACATTGCAATTAATTTTTTACATATTATATGTTAAACAAATGTACCATCATTAAAATTTCATTTTCAAACATGATCATTATTTTAACGGCTTATTTATTCAATCCCTCGAACCTCTCTCTTTCTCACTCTTTTTCGCTGTCTCTCTCCATCTCTCTCCATCTTTCCATTTCTCTATGTATCAATTCGCTCTATTTCGTTATTCCTCTATATATCTATCTATCTTTCTAAATTTCTATCTTTTTCTATCCCACTCTAACTATCTCTTTCTAACTTCGCTTTGTTATCTCTCTTCGTCACTTCGTTTCTCTTTTTCCATCTTTGCATTTCCCTTTCTCTCTATCTTTTTCTGTCACCTTACCACTACCTACCATCTCTCACCGTCTCTCTCGCTCACCGTCTCTCTCTCTCTCACCGTCTCTCTCGCTCACCGTCTCTCTCTCTCTCACCGTCTCTCTCTCTCTCTCTCTCTCTCTGTCCCTCTCTCTCTCTTTCTCTCTCTCTTTCTCTCTCTCTCTCGCCGTCTCTCTATCTTTCTCTTTCTCTCCCTCTCTCACTCTTTCACTGTCTGTCTGTCTCCCTCTCTCTCTCTCTTTCTTTCCATCTCTCTCTATCTTTCGATTTTTGTATCTCTTAATTCGTTCTATTTTGTTATCCCTCTAACTCCCGATATCTATCTATCTTTCTATCTCTCTATTTCTTTCTATCCCTCTCTCACTATCTTTTTCTTACTTCGCTTCTATATCTATCTTTGTCTCTTTATTAATCACTCTATCTCTGCGTCTCCCGTTCTCTCTATCTTTATACCTATTAACTATATCTATCCATAACACCGAAAGTTTTTCTCTCAATAGTCGTTTCCCCCTCTGAATCGCACGAGCCAATGGCGATCGGCGTTAGAGAGGACAAGAATTGACATGCACATGCGCCTTAACGCTTCATGTTGCACTTACTTCACACGCTTCCGTAAACGTTCACCAGTGTAGCCTCCAATCCTCGGGGGCCTATAAAAGTTTAAAATGAAAAAAAAAATTGTCCAAATTTGTTTCAGTTTTTATTCCTATTTATATTTCTCTCACCTCTGAAGAGTAGCGAAGCGTAGCGTGGCCGAACGATGAAAATACAATAGTTACGTTCGAGAACGCTACTGTACAGATGGCGCCACTATACTTTTGCCGGAACGACGCGCTCCGAAGCTTCGAGAATGCGCCACTCTTGGGCTGGCTGGCCTGACCGGGCAGTCTGAGCACAGGACTGGAAGAGAGCGGACGCGTAATCTTCCGAATAGTGCAACATTAAATAAAATATTTCGAGGACGCGTGCAGTTTTGGAGTACAATCCCATCGGTCTCTGATAGCTTCGTGGTCTCGGTACGTCTGAGCGTAAAAAGACTAGATCACGACGAGATCCTACATTTTCCCTGTGCCAGTATAAAATCCAAAAGAATCGCTTGTTACTTTTTAAGCGAACGTCTGATTGAAAAAGAGTTTTTGGTTTTTGTTTGTTACAGAAAATGGGGAAACCACTCGTCTTCGTGACTGGAAATATAAAGAAACTAGAAGAGGTCGTATCAATATTGGGGAAGAATTTTCCCCGTGAGATCATAAACAAAGACATTGATCTAGCGGAATATCAAGGGGATGCGGATGATATAAGCATAGCAAAATGTCGTGCAGCGTATGAAATCGTAAAAGGTCCGGTGATCATCGAGGATACGTGCTTATGTTTCGACGCGATGAACGGTCTACCGGGTCCTTACATTAAATGGTTCTCGGACAAGCTAGGACCCGATGGACTGCACAAAATGCTAGATGGTTGGAAGGATAAAGGTGCTGAAGCAATATGCACGTTTGCTTACACGAACGGAGACTCGGACGGATCTGTCATCCTTTTCAAAGGTCGTACAAGAGGAACAATCGTCAGTCCAAAAGGTCCCCGGGACTTCGGTTGGGATCCCATTTTTCTTCCAGACGGTTACGACCAAACTTATGCAGAATTACCGAAATCGGTAAAAAATGAAATCTCACACAGACACCGAGCATTAGAAAAATTGAAGGATTATTTTAACGGCAAAGAAACTCTCGTACATTGCAATTAATTTTTTACATATTATATGTTAAACAAATGTACCATCATTAAAATTTCATTTTCAACCACGATCATTATTTTAACGGCTTATTTATTCAATCCCTCGAACCTCTCTCTTTCTCACTCTTTTTCGCTGTCTCTCTCCATCTCTCTCCATCTTTCCATTTCTCTATGTATCAATTCGCTCTATTTCGTTATTCCTCTATATATCTATCTATCTTTCTAAATTTCTATCTTTTTCTATCCCACTCTAACTATCTCTTTCTAACTTCGCTTTGTTATCTCTCTTCGTCACTTCGTTTCTCTTTTTCCATCTTTGCATTTCCCTTTCTCTCTATCTTTTTCTGTCACCTTACCACTACCTACCATCTCTCACCGTCTCTCTCGCTCACCGTCTCTCTCTCTCTCACCGTCTCTCTCGCTCACCGTCTCTCTCTCTCTCACCGTCTCTCTCTCTCTCTCTTTCTCTGTCCCTCTCTCTCTCTTTCTCTCTCTCTTTCTCTCTCTCTCTCGCCGTCTCTCTATCTTTCTCTTTCTCTCCCACTCTCACTCTTTCACTGTCTGTCTGTCTCCCTCTCTCTCTCTCTTTCTTTCCATCTCTCTCTATCTTTCGATTTTTGTATCTCTTAATTCGTTCTATTTTGTTATCCCTCTAACTCCCGATATCTATCTATCTTTCTATCTCTCTATTTCTTTCTATCCCTCTCTCACTATCTTTTTCTTACTTCGCTTCTATATCTATCTTTGTCTCTTTATTAATCACTCTATCTCTGCGTCTCCCGTTCTTTCTATCTTTATACCTATTAACTATATCTATCCATAACACCGAAAGTTTTTCTCTCAATAGTCGTTTCCCCCTCTGAATCGCACGAGCCAATGGCGATCGGCGTTAGAGAGGACAAGAATTGACATGCACATGCGCCTTAACGCTTCATGTTGCACTTACTTCACACGCTTCCGTAAACGTTCACCAGTGTAGCCTCCAATCCTCGGGGGCCTATAAAAGTTTAAAATGAAAAAAAAAATTGTGCAAATTTGTTTCAGTTTTTATTCCTATTTATATTTCTCTCACCTCTGAAGAGTAGCGAAGCGTAGCGTGGCCGAACGATGAAAATACAATAGTTACGTTCGAGAACGCTACTGTACAGATGGCGCCACTATACTTTTGCCGGAACGACGCGCTCCGAAGCTTCGAGAATGCGCCACTCTTGGGCTGGCTGGCCTGACCGGGCAGTCTGAGCACAGGACTGGAAGAGAGCGGACGCGTAATCTTCCGAATAGTGCAACATTAAATAAAATATTTCGAGGACGCGTGCAGTTTTGGAGTACAATCCCATCGGTCTCTGATAGCTTCGTGGTCTCGGTACGTCTGAGCGTAAAAAGACTAGATCACGACGAGATCCTACATTTTCCCTGTGCCAGTATAAAATCCAAAAGAATCGCTTGTTACTTTTTAAGCGAACGTCTGATTGAAAAAGAGTTTTTGGTTTTTGTTTGTTACAGAAAATGGGGAAACCACTCGTCTTCGTGACTGGAAATATAAAGAAACTAGAAGAGGTCGTATCAATATTGGGGAAGAATTTTCCCCGTGAGATCATAAACAAAGACATTGATCTAGCGGAATATCAAGGGGATGCGGATGATATAAGCATAGCAAAATGTCGTGCAGCGTATGAAATCGTAAAAGGTCCGGTGATCATCGAGGATACGTGCTTATGTTTCGACGCGATGAACGGTCTACCGGGTCCTTACATTAAATGGTTCTCGGACAAGCTAGGACCCGATGGACTGCACAAAATGCTAGATGGTTGGAAGGATAAAGGTGCTGAAGCAATATGCACGTTTGCTTACACGAACGGAGACTCGGACGGATCTGTCATCCTTTTCAAAGGTCGTACAAGAGGAACAATCGTCAGTCCAAAAGGTCCCCGGGACTTCGGTTGGGATCCCATTTTTCTTCCAGACGGTTACGACCAAACTTATGCAGAATTACCGAAATCGGTAAAAAATGAAATCTCACACAGACACCGAGCATTAGAAAAATTGAAGGATTATTTTAACGGCAAAGAAACTCTCGTACATTGCAATTAATTTTTTACATATTATATGTTAAACAAATGTACCATCATTAAAATTTCATTTTCAAACATGATCATTATTTTAACGGCTTATTTATTCAATCCCTCGAACCTCTCTCTTTCTCACTCTTTTTCGCTGTCTCTCTCCATCTCTCTCCATCTTTCCATTTCTCTATGTATCAATTCGCTCTATTTCGTTATTCCTCTATATATCTATCTATCTTTCTAAATTTCTATCTTTTTCTATCCCACTCTAACTATCTCTTTCTAACTTCGCTTTGTTATCTCTCTTCGTCACTTCGTTTCTCTTTTTCCATCTTTGCATTTCCCTTTCTCTCTATCTTTTTCTGTCACCTTACCACTACCTACCATCTCTCACCGTCTCTCTCGCTCACCGTCTCTCTCTCTCTCACCGTCTCTCTCGCTCACCGTCTCTCTCTCTCTCACCGTCTCTCTCTCTCTCTCTCTCTCTCTGTCCCTCTCTCTCTCTTTCTCTCTCTCTTTCTCTCTCTCTCTCGCCGTCTCTCTATCTTTCTCTTTCTCTCCCTCTCTCACTCTTTCACTGTCTGTCTGTCTCCCTCTCTCTCTCTCTTTCTTTCCATCTCTCTCTATCTTTCGATTTTTGTATCTCTTAATTCGTTCTATTTTGTTATCCCTCTAACTCCCGATATCTATCTATCTTTCTATCTCTCTATTTCTTTCTATCCCTCTCTCACTATCTTTTTCTTACTTCGCTTCTATATCTATCTTTGTCTCTTTATTAATCACTCTATCTCTGCGTCTCCCGTTCTCTCTATCTTTATACCTATTAACTATATCTATCCATAACACCGAAAGTTTTTCTCTCAATAGTCGTTTCCCCCTCTGAATCGCACGAGCCAATGGCGATCGGCGTTAGAGAGGACAAGAATTGACATGCACATGCGCCTTAACGCTTCATGTTGCACTTACTTCACACGCTTCCGTAAACGTTCACCAGTGTAGCCTCCAATCCTCGGGGGCCTATAAAAGTTTAAAATGAAAAAAAAAATTGTCCAAATTTGTTTCAGTTTTTATTCCTATTTATATTTCTCTCACCTCTGAAGAGTAGCGAAGCGTAGCGTGGCCGAACGATGAAAATACAATAGTTACGTTCGAGAACGCTACTGTACAGATGGCGCCACTATACTTTTGCCGGAACGACGCGCTCCGAAGCTTCGAGAATGCGCCACTCTTGGGCTGGCTGGCCTGACCGGGCAGTCTGAGCACAGGACTGGAAGAGAGCGGACGCGTAATCTTCCGAATAGTGCAACATTAAATAAAATATTTCGAGGACGCGTGCAGTTTTGGAGTACAATCCCATCGGTCTCTGATAGCTTCGTGGTCTCGGTACGTCTGAGCGTAAAAAGACTAGATCACGACGAGATCCTACATTTTCCCTGTGCCAGTATAAAATCCAAAAGAATCGCTTGTTACTTTTTAAGCGAACGTCTGATTGAAAAAGAGTTTTTGGTTTTTGTTTGTTACAGAAAATGGGGAAACCACTCGTCTTCGTGACTGGAAATATAAAGAAACTAGAAGAGGTCGTATCAATATTGGGGAAGAATTTTCCCCGTGAGATCATAAACAAAGACATTGATCTAGCGGAATATCAAGGGGATGCGGATGATATAAGCATAGCAAAATGTCGTGCAGCGTATGAAATCGTAAAAGGTCCGGTGATCATCGAGGATACGTGCTTATGTTTCGACGCGATGAACGGTCTACCGGGTCCTTACATTAAATGGTTCTCGGACAAGCTAGGACCCGATGGACTGCACAAAATGCTAGATGGTTGGAAGGATAAAGGTGCTGAAGCAATATGCACGTTTGCTTACACGAACGGAGACTCGGACGGATCTGTCATCCTTTTCAAAGGTCGTACAAGAGGAACAATCGTCAGTCCAAAAGGTCCCCGGGACTTCGGTTGGGATCCCATTTTTCTTCCAGACGGTTACGACCAAACTTATGCAGAATTACCGAAATCGGTAAAAAATGAAATCTCACACAGACACCGAGCATTAGAAAAATTGAAGGATTATTTTAACGGCAAAGAAACTCTCGTACATTGCAATTAATTTTTTACATATTATATGTTAAACAAATGTACCATCATTAAAATTTCATTTTCAACCACGATCATTATTTTAACGGCTTATTTATTCAATCCCTCGAACCTCTCTCTTTCTCACTCTTTTTCGCTGTCTCTCTCCATCTCTCTCCATCTTTCCATTTCTCTATGTATCAATTCGCTCTATTTCGTTATTCCTCTATATATCTATCTATCTTTCTAAATTTCTATCTTTTTCTATCCCACTCTAACTATCTCTTTCTAACTTCGCTTTGTTATCTCTCTTCGTCACTTCGTTTCTCTTTTTCCATCTTTGCATTTCCCTTTCTCTCTATCTTTTTCTGTCACCTTACCACTACCTACCATCTCTCACCGTCTCTCTCGCTCACCGTCTCTCTCTCTCTCACCGTCTCTCTCGCTCACCGTCTCTCTCTCTCTCACCGTCTCTCTCTCTCTCTCTCTCTCTGTCCCTCTCTCTCTCTTTCTCTCTCTCTTTCTCTCTCTCTCTCGCCGTCTCTCTATCTTTCTCTTTCTCTCCCTCTCTCACTCTTTCACTGTCTGTCTGTCTCCCTCTCTCTCTCTCTTTCTTTCCATCTCTCTCTATCTTTCGATTTTTGTATCTCTTAATTCGTTCTATTTTGTTATCCCTCTAACTCCCGATATCTATCTATCTTTCTATCTCTCTATTTCTTTCTATCCCTCTCTCACTATCTTTTTCTTACTTCGCTTCTATATCTATCTTTGTCTCTTTATTAATCACTCTATCTCTGCGTCTCCCGTTCTCTCTATCTTTATACCTATTAACTATATCTATCCCTAACACCGAAAGTTTTTCTCTCAATAGTCGTTTCCCCCTCTGAATCGCACGAGCCAATGGCGATCGGCGTTAGAGAGGACAAGAATTGACATGCACATGCGCCTTAACGCTTCATGTTGCACTTACTTCACACGCTTCCGTAAACGTTCACCAGTGTAGCCTCCAATCCTCGGGGGCCTATAAAAGTTTAAAATGAAAAAAAAAATTGTGCAAATTTGTTTCAGTTTTTATTCCTATTTATATTTCTCTCACCTCTGAAGAGTAGCGAAGCGTAGCGTGGCCGAACGATGAAAATACAATAGTTACGTTCGAGAACGCTACTGTACAGATGGCGCCACTATACTTTTGCCGGAACGACGCGCTCCGAAGCTTCGAGAATGCGCCACTCTTGGGCTGGCTGGCCTGACCGGGCAGTCTGAGCACAGGACTGGAAGAGAGCGGTCGCGTAATCTTCCGAATAGTGCAACATTAAATAAAATATTTCGAGGACGCGTGCAGTTTTGGAGTACAATCCCATCGGTCTCTGATAGCTTCGTGGTCTCGGTACGTCTGAGCGTAAAAAGACTAGATCACGACGAGATCCTACATTTTCCCTGTGCCAGTATAAAATCCAAAAGAATCGCTTGTTACTTTTTAAGCGAACGTCTGATTGAAAAAGAGTTTTTGGTTTTTGTTTGTTACAGAAAATGGGGAAACCACTCGTCTTCGTGACTGGAAATATAAAGAAACTAGAAGAGGTCGTATCAATATTGGGGAAGAATTTTCCCCGTGAGATCATAAACAAAGACATTGATCTAGCGGAATATCAAGGGGATGCGGATGATATAAGCATAGCAAAATGTCGTGCAGCGTATGAAATCGTAAAAGGTCCGGTGATCATCGAGGATACGTGCTTATGTTTCGACGCGATGAACGGTCTACCGGGTCCTTACATTAAATGGTTCTCGGACAAGCTAGGACCCGATGGACTGCACAAAATGCTAGATGGTTGGAAGGATAAAGGTGCTGAAGCAATATGCACGTTTGCTTACACGAACGGAGACTCGGACGGATCTGTCATCCTTTTCAAAGGTCGTACAAGAGGAACAATCGTCAGTCCAAAAGGTCCCCGGGACTTCGGTTGGGATCCCATTTTTCTTCCAGACGGTTACGACCAAACTTATGCAGAATTACCGAAATCGGTAAAAAATGAAATCTCACACAGACACCGAGCATTAGAAAAATTGAAGGATTATTTTAACGGTAAAGAAACTCTCGTACATTGCAATTAATTTTTTACATATTATATGTTAAACAAATGTACCATCATTAAAATTTCATTTTCAAACACGATCATTATTTTAACGGCTTATTTATTCAATCCCTCGAACCTCTCTCTTTCTCACTCTTTTTCGCTGTCTCTCTCCATCTCTCTCCATCTTTCCATTTCTCTATGTATCAATTCGCTCTATTTCGTTATTCCTCTATATATCTATCTATCTTTCTAAATTTCTATCTTTTTCTATCCCACTCTAACTATCTCTTTCTAACTTCGCTTTGTTATCTCTCTTCGTCACTTCATTTCTCTTTTTCCATCTTTGCATTTCCCTTTCTCTCTATCTTTTTCTGTCACCTTACCACTACCTACCATCTCTCACCGTCTCTCTCGCTCACCGGCTCTCTCTCTCTCACCGTCTCTCTCTCTCTCTCTCTCTCTCTCTCTGTCCCTCTCTCTCTCTTTCTCTCTCTCTTTCTCTCTCTCTCTCGCCGTCTCTCTATCTTTCTCTCTCTCTCCCTCTCTCTCTCTTTCACTGTCTGTCTGTCTCCCTCTCTCTCACTCTTTCTTTCCATCTCTCTCTATCTTTCGATTTTTGTATCTCTTAATTCGTTCTATTTTGTTATCCCTCTAACTCCCGATATCTATCTATCTTTCTATCTCTCTATTTCTTTCTATCCCTCTCTCACTATCTTTTTCTTACTTCGCTTCTATATCTATCTTTGTCTCTTTGTTAATCACTCTATCTCTGCGTCTCCCGTTCTCTCTATCTTTATACCTTGAGACGAACTAGATCATAGAGCGTACGGCCTTACCGACGGAAATTAGCGATACGCGTATCACTCAACGAGAGGCGCCAGCGTACGGGCTCGCTTATCGACCCGCACCACATAGATCACCCGAAGAATCAATTTTCATTAATTCCATTGAATAAATCATTTCTCGTCAACAACAAAAGACTAAATTGAATAAGAAATTTTGGTGCGAACCAACCAGTGGCAATATCAGAGCAAATCAATTTCATAAAATAAGAAAAACTTAGCAAACAATTTCAAAGCAGTCAACTCAAATTTAAATAGTTTTCGCGCGTCACTGCGACTAAGGCTCGTAAGAGCCAATCAAAAAACTCCGCCAATAGGCGAATTTTTCAAATCTCCAATAAGAAAATTACTTAGTCTCCATTGGCGAGTATGAAGTATTGCACAGGCGCGGTTCATTAGAACGAAATTTCACTATTGGTCGAAATTAAGCGACCAATAATAAAGTACACCGAGGATAAAATTAGCCAACCAGGAATTTTAGAGCAAACGAAGGTTCGAGATCTTAATAAGCGAGCGAGCCCGCCAAATTATTATGATTATTTCGCGTTGTTGTATCGACCCAGTATAAAAAGGCATCGAGAGCGAGTCTCAGGAGCCAGTCTTGCCCTCATCACGCTTGACTCGCTTCCGCACGCCGATCTGAGACTGAGCAACTCAGACCCGCACACGCAATTCACCAGCCGATTCTGACTTCGCAACTCAGAATCCGCTTTGCAAAACGTAGATCACCACCGACTCAGTTTGGAAGGGCAGGCCCCATTCGGCTCCGTTTGGGTTCAAGATTTCCACTCTGGGGCACCGATCTGACCAGAAGGGCGGGGACAGTTCGATTTCGTTCTGGACCAAGATTTCTGCCAGATTACCCATCCTTCTCCTGCCAAGAGGGCGGTGACCGTTCGGCTCCGTTCGGTCACAAGATTCTTGGGGGAATCCTTCCTTCCATGCCAGGAGGGCGGGGGCAGTTCGGGTTCGTTCTGCCTTAAGATTCCTGGGTGGACTGAATTCCGGTTGACAGGTGCCAACGTTTAAGGCAAAAACTTGAGATCGATCATTTAACTCGCGAAATCAGTTATTTATTTTGCGAAATCAATTATTTTGTTTGCGAAATCAATTATTTAATTTGCGAAATCGATTATTCAATTTGCGACATCAATTATTTAATTTGCGAAATCAATTATTTAATTTGCGAAATCAATTATTTTGTTTGCGAAATCAATTATTTAATTTGCGAAATCGATTATTCAATTTGCGACATCAATTATTTAGTTTGCGAAATCGATCATTTAATTTGCGAAATCAATTATTTAATTTGCGAAATCAATTATTTAATTTGCTAAATCAATTCGCGAAATTTGTTCTTTAATTTGCGAAATGTATTCTTGAATTTGCGACTTTAATTCTTTAATTTGCGAAATATAATTTACGAAACCTGCTTTTTAAATTGCGAAAATAATTCTTTAACTTGCGAAAATTAAATTGCGAAATTAATTCCTGAAATTGCGAAATCAATTCTTTGATTGACGAAAACAATCTTTAAAGGCGAGATCAAGTCATTAGCGTGCGATCATATTTTTTATACAAGAAAAATACCGAAAGCAATAAGGAAAAGTCCCTGTGCGTGAGCCAAAATTCTCTTTTGTACACTACTTATAAAACAACATTTTGAATAAACTTTTTGTTTCTTCACAGATCTTTCCTCTCACTTTTGCTTTTCTTTCATGCCTGCTCCTTTACTCTATAAGAAGCTCGAATCTACGCGTAACGGGGTGGTCTAACAGAAAAGAGTACCGTTACAACTTTGGCGCCCAACGTGGGGCAGGCATTGCAAAAGGAAAGCAAGGGTATTGACGCTTAAGAGTTCGTTTTTATGAAAATTATTCGAGGGCTAACAATGGCAGAAAATAAAACTCAAACGGATGACGCTACTGCAGATTCCGGATTTCAAAATCCCGATCATGAATTACAAACCAATGATTTCACGATTCCTCCTCCAGGTGCGGGAAATATTTTCAATGAGAGTAGAGCGAATTTTGGGGATGAGTTAGCGGGTAATCAAAAAGAAGAGAATAGATTAGAAGAGTTCGGGACACCTAAATCAGACCGGGGTAAAATAGAATTTGGAGAAGTTAACAATCAATTGTTAGTGAGCCTAGTAGAAACAATGCAAGAGATGAAGAGCCAAGTTCAAAGCATGGCAAATGAAATTGCAAAAAACAATCAAGCGACTAGGGAATTAAAAACCGAGTTTAACGACAAATTGACCGTCATGCATGCCCAAATTGCAGCAGAAGTACACAAGATTTACGACCCTATCAAACGTCATCTCACAGGTCTTACACGCATAGTTCAGGAAAATGAGTCAAAAGCCGCGGTACAGGAAGTCAGCATTGCCCAAATTCAATTGGACGTAAACGCGATAAAGAAACGGGTTGAAAAATTAGAAAACACCGGTAAATTTCACATTCCTAACACTGAGAGCACTAGGATCATTCCAAGGCCCAGTGAAGAAATTGAGAATGAAGACTCAGAAAATGAAAATGACCATCTAGAAAGGCGGACGGCCCCGAGGGAAATCTCCTTACATTCAAATAAAATTAAAATAAAACCCCCAACCTTTGACGGTTCGAGTAACAAACGACCAATTAAATTTATTAAAGAATTTAGGCAATATTGCGAAGTGACAGACCCAACTCTCGGAGAGATGAAATATTTGCTCGGTCAAAGTCTAGAAAAATCAGCTAAAGAATGGTGGGTTTTGGTAGAAGATCAGGTCGATGATTTCGAAGAGCTTGAAAGAAAATTCATAAGTAGATTTTGGAGCCATGAAGTCCAGCGTCGTGTTCGGAAAGAACTTGAATTCGGAAAGTACCCGGAGAAAGATAAAAAATTAACGAGAGTCGAGTATGCGATCCGAACTTTCGGATCGGCTCGAGATTTAGTTCCCCCTCCGAGTGATCGAGACATCGTGGCTTCATTGTCACAACATTTCACCGACGAAATTAGGGCCACGATCATAAGTCGCGGATTCGAGACCCTCGATAAATTAATCGAATTCTTAGAAAGGTTAGACCAAAGTGGACCGGTAAATGCCACAGTAAAGGAGGAAACGCCTCAGAATCAGAAAAATCAGAATAGCGAACAGCGGCCTTTCCGCATGCCCCCGCAGAATAGCTGGAACAATAGTGGGGGGTATCAGAATAACTCAAATAAGGGCAATTTCAATTGGCAAAATAATCGCCAAAACAATAATGGGTGGAACCAAGGCAGCAACGGAGCCTATAATAGTTGGAATAACCGTTCTTACCACCAAAATCCCGATCAAAGGCCGAATAACGGTGGCTTTAGCCAGCAGAATGGGGGGCAGTACGGGCAAAATCGCCCAAACGCCAATTCAAACCCAAACTGGAGTCCTCCGAATCAAAATCGGGGACCACCCCAAAACAATAGCGGCCCCAGGCCTGTGCCTGGCAACAACTCGAGACAACCTCCCATTCAGACCATTGAAGTCACATCAGATCCTCAGCCCTCGACCTCGAAGACGGGAAACGAGTAGGCGTTGTACCCGTGCCCAACAATAAAGAAAAAAATAGTAAAAAGACGCGAGGTACAACGAGAAAGAAAGCAAAAAATGGCATAAATGGAGAGATAGAGCCACAGCCCGTGAATGAAATTGCGATTAACACAATCTTTAGCGATACCCGGGAATTTCTGTTAGGAGAGGAAATCAATGAAGAAGAAGTCCCAATAATCGAATGTCCTGAGATTTATGCTAAAATCGAGGGAATTCAGGTGACGGCTCTCGTTGATTCGGGTTCCAAAGTAACTACGATTTCGGAGGAGTTTTATCTTGAAAACAGAGAAATTTTGAAAAATTGTCCTCTTTTGCCTGTGACGGGAGTCACGGTGAAGGGAGCAATTAAGGGAAAAGTGACAAGGATTAAACATCAAATAATGGCTGCAACGCAAATTGGAGAAATTAAAACCTACATAAACTATTTGATCATACCTGGCTTAATAAGAGATGTATTATTGGGAGTAGACTCGCTCCAACCTTTAAAGAGTTTGATTGATCTGGGAGAAATGAGTCTCCAAGTAAAATATAATGAAATCACTCAAAAAATACCCACGGTGGGGTCATTAAAGAAAAGAAAAATGATTAAAGACGAGAGTATGGGAGAAAAGAAAATTGAAGAAAGAATGGAGACAGTTTTGATTGAAAAGAAATTAAAAACAGTGGGAGAAATTAAAGAAGAAAAAAATAAAGATAATGCGATGGGTGAAGAAACCAAGGAGAAGTATGTTGAAAAGGGGGAAGATAAAAGAATAAAAGAGAATAACGAAGAAGAAGTAAAAATAAGTAAAGTAAAAGAGGACGATGAGATAAAAAAGGAAGATAAATCAGTAATGAAAAAAAACTATGAAGAAGAAAAGGGGGAGAAAATCAAAACTGTCAAAGGAGGGAAAGAACTAAAAGGGGGTAACCACTTTGAAAATAAAACTATTGAGCCAGATATGAGAGAAAAAGGTGTGCAGCTAATACAGAATTTAAATTACCCGGGAGAGAATGATGATGCAATTACTTGGGAAGAAATAAATGAAATCGTTGATCAGTCCGAAATCCCCGAAAATGAGAAACAGATCCACAGACAAATTTTGTGGCATCGAAAACATGTGTTCCGGAAAAACACGGGTAGAATCTCTGTGTATCAACACGAATTAAAAATCACAACAGATACACCTGTAGTGGCGCATGCATATGATGTTCCATTAGTACATCGGGATAAAGTTGATAAAGAGATTGAGAAATTGATCAAATATGAGATAATTCAAAGGTCGAGTAGTCCATGGGTCAACCCCATAATACCAGTGATCAAAAAAGACGACTCTGTTAGAATCTGCCTAGACGCAAGAAAATTGAATCAAGTAATGGAGAGCAGCCATGAATCGGTTCCAAACATTGATGAGGTGTTTCAAAAATGTCACTCTGCTAAAATCATGACGACACTGGACTTGACAAATAGTTTTTGGCAAATACCATTGCACCCCGATTCGATGAAATACACAGCTTTCAGATACCGTGGTCGAGTATATGAATTTAAAGTCACGCCTTTCGGATTGAAGACAAGCACGGCGGCCTTATTACGGGGTTTAGATATTGTATTACAGGGTCTCGGAGACCACGTGATAAATTTCGTTGATGATTTGCTATGCTTTTCCTCCAGCTTTGAGGAACATATGAAACATCTAGATGAATTGCTAGAGAGATTAGAAAGTCACGGAATGACCATCAAATTAAAGAAGGCGAGATTCTTCCGCAAAGAAGTTGAATTTCTGGGACACATTTTAACCACCGAGGGTATAAAACCCCAGCCAGAAAAAATACAGGCTATTCATGATTTTCCAGCTCCGCGAAATTTAAAGCAACTAAGGGGTTTTCTCGGGCTAATAAATTATTATACAAAATTCACGAAAAATCATGCAGCAGAGACGATCCCTCTTTTAAAATTATTAAGAAAAGAAACAAAATGGAATTGGGGAGATGAAGAAAGAATCGCTTTTCAAAAAATCAAAGAATTATTCATGAATGACATCTTGCTTAAACATCCGGACCCAAATAAAGAATACATGTTACAAACCGACGCGAGTCATTATGCGTTGGGAGGCACTCTCGCCCAATATGATCATAATAATGAATTGTCAGTGGTCATGTTTGTTAGTAGGACGCTGAAAGGACCCGAGCTAGCGTACACCACTACAGAAAAAGAATTGCTCGCGATCGTATGGTCATTAAAGAAATTGAGAACGTATCTTTTTGGGGCGAAAATTCGAGTCATTACAGACCACCAAGCTATAACCTTCTTGAAAAATAGTCAATTGTTGAGTGAACGACTAACACGATGGATTTTGGCTATCCAGGATTATGATATAAAGTTTGAATATTGTCCTGGAGCACGAAATATTGTCGCGGATGTTTTAAGTCGTGTAAATCCACCGGATACGGGGGGCAGACGGGGAAAAGAACTAATTATTAACACCATGCTAGCTACAAAACCTTCCCGAGAGTTAGAACAAATGATTAAGAATATGGGAGACTGGCAAACGAGGGATGAAAATCTCCGTCAAATAAAAGTTAAAGTTGAGAACCAAGAGAACCCTGAAAATAGTAAATTTGAAATAAACAATAACATTTTGTTGAAATCAAGTAAAATCATGCTACCAAAAAGAATATTCCGTCAATTAGTCTCAGAAACACATCAAATGTATGGCCACATTGGTGCCAAGAAAGTTTGGAAAATAATTCAGGAAGATTTCGCTTATCCAAAAATGTATCACTTAGTAAGAAAAATCCTCGCTTATTGTGATTCGTGTCAACGGAATAAAGTCGCGAATCAGCACTCGTATGCCGCACAGCAAAATATCATTCCCGAGGGGCCAGGAGATATCGTGTCGATCGATTATTTTGGTCCCTTGCCACCCTCTCAAGGGGGAATGAAACACATCCTCGTCACAATAGATGCTTTCTCAAAATTCGTAGTACTATATCCTTTAAAAGCCGCGACTGCTCCAGCCACAATAAACAAAATTTTCAACCATTATATCCCTGAACATGGTAAACCTAGAAAGTTGCAGTTTGATCACGGGACTCAATTCACTTCTCGTCTTTGGTTACAAAAATTAGCGAGCGAGGGAATCCAACCTATCTTTTCATCCATTAGACATCCCCAGGGCAATATTGTTGAGAGGGTTAATCGAGAAATAGGCAGGTTTTTCCGAACATTTTTAGTCGAAAAACATACGGACTGGATTAAATGGGTAGCAGTCATTCAGGATTGCATGAACGAAACCTACCATGAGACAACCGAAATGACACCAATAGAAATTCAAAAGAATGAAAAGCCGAAAAGAATCTGGAATAATTGGTTGAAGATAAAAAAAAATGATAACCTAACGAATGAACATGACGATCCGGTCGAAAGAAGACTCATGTTGGCGCGAAACAGAATCGAAAGAAAAGGGCGGCGAAGAGCCGAAAAATTTGACCGAAGCCATAAGTTAATTCAATTTCAAGTTGGCGATTTAGTCCTAGCAAAAGCCTGTAACGTGAGCGACCCTGTTAACAAAAAAATGGCAAAATTTTTCTCAATATACGAGGGCCCGTATAAAATCAAAAAGCAAGTCGCCACAGCGACATTTATAATTGAAAACCCTGAAAATGGCGTGGAAAGGGGCATGTACCATACCGCGAATTTAAAAAAGTACGAAATTCAAATGGAAAATGAAAATGACGAATAGTGTCGCTACATTGGAACGTTGACATGAGAAAAATCAAAAAATTTCACGGGTTGGAAAGATTCTCGGGAAAGAACGGTCATGTTACCCTATATTCTCTACGGACTACTCTTGCAGTGACCGACTTCACACCTCAGAAAAAATTTTCGAGCAATTTGTCCCTTTAAACCAGAGCCACATGTATAGCAGACGGTCACGAGCAAAAATTGAAGAAAAGTTAAGGAAATAAGGTAAACTCTCCACTTAAATCGTATTAAAACAATGAATTAAGTAAACGGAAAGGGTCTAGACGTAAAATTAAAATCATTCATAGAGAGACATGGACGTATCGACGCAAACAATCGACCCGGTCGAAAGGAAAAACTTTTCGATGCAGACAGGTGGTTGCGGAGAGTGGGAGGTGAGAGAAAAGGAAGAGGGATCGAAGGAGGTAGAGAGATTTCCGGCGGGATATAAGAGGATCGGGAAGGGACGGTCGATAAAGCAGGCTACAGCGAGCCAGACCAATGCGCCTAAAAATAAAGCGACACAAGCTTTTTTGTGGCGGCTCACGCCGATAGAGGTTGAAGAGGGGAGGAGGTCCAACCCCGATAAGATCAAAAACTTGATTAAAGAGGCTACATTCAAAAAAATCTTTGACGAATTTCGCGTCCCGACGCTTCTATCTCCGATCCGCGACGACCCCGAAGAAGAAAACTTCAAGGTTCCTCTCCCGACTGAGGAGTGGAAAATAATAAGGAAGAACAAAACAATAGAAGAGCGTGAAATAGAACTAAGAAAAAGGAGAAGGGAAGCGGAGAAGAGAGAAAGACAAAAATATAGAGAAGAAATGGCTAACATCAACGAATGGAGGGAATGGAAGCCGGAAGAGTTCTATTGGAAAGAAAGGGAAGGGAGTGAAGAATAGGGTGTGCTCCGGCGTTATTATAAACAAAATATTTTTTTTAAGGAATCCATCGTGTTTCCTTACGTGACTTAGAGTGAAGAATAGGGTGTGCTCCGGCGTTATTATAAACCAAGTGATATTTTTTTTAAGGAACCCAGCGGGTTTCCTTACGTGATTTAGTGTAGGGTGTGCTCCGGCGTTATTATGAACAATTTAAATTTTTTTTTAAGGAATCCAGCGTGCTTCCTTACGTGATTTAGAACACTAAGAACAAAGTGATTTATTTTTGGAAACATATCACGCATTTTTGTTACATTTTTTTTGGCAAGGAATTTAGTGCAATTTTTCTTTTTTTTCTTTTCATTTTGACAAATATTAACCAGATAGATTTTTTGTTTGAGATTGGGTGAAGTCTCTTAAAATTCGCGACGATCAATGCCGAACATTATTCACCAAGCGAAATATTTTTTTTTGATAATCAAACAAAGCGCAGATATATTTTTGTTCAAAGGAGAAGTGAAATCATTGGAGAAACTGGAGTTTTTTTTTACTAGAGAAGGACCAAATAAGCGACACTTTTCTATGCGGGAAAATAGAAAGCCTACATTTTTTGACCTCAAATGATTTTTTTTGAGCAGAATATCAAATGAATAGATTTTTTTTTGAGTTACAAACGCTACACAGACAAGCTATTTTTGTTTTTGAAGGACTGTGATAGAGCAAAGATTATATTTTTTTTGATAAGTCAGTTGAGGATAAGAATTTTTTTTGTGAAATAACAAAGATATCACGATAAGTTCTCTTTACTGTAAAAAATTGTTACGAGTATTATTATTTTTTTTGTTATCTATCGAGCATCTAATGCCGACAGAGTGGAACCGAGTCCGACAAAACAATTTGTCGAGACGAAAGACTGAATAAAGACAAGATTTATTTTCTTTTGAAACAGAACGAATTTTGGTATTTTTCTTTCCCTTTAAACACAGGCTAATATTATCCAAGGTGTCAAATAAATAGAAAACTCGAAATTCGCCTGAAATTGCCACAACTTTTCAAATTTATCAAGAGTTTTGTTCTCATTACTGTTATTATTTCAAGTGACATCAAAATTAAGAATCTCAAACGTCACTAAAAGAGAGGGCAGCACCTTAGCTGAATGGTAGGGATAAAAATTGTAAACCCCCACTCCCCGAATCGACGAATCAGAGCATCGCAGACAGAAAAAGAGGGAGGGGGCCGCACGAAAAGAGGGAGGCGCCGAAGCAGTATAAAACCGGGTGAACCGAGCAACTGCTCAGCAGTCAGCGACCAGCCAAGTTGGTAGCAACACCTCGAACTCGAACAAACTCATCAGCTCGTATCCAGCCAACAAAAATGATTCACCAAGTCGTTCCTGGCGTCCAGATGCCATCACCATGGCCAATCAGCTGGGAAGGCACCTTCGATATACAAATCCTGGAGTTTCTCAACCCCACGAATTTCACATATACTAAACCAATCAAGCTGGAGGAGCTGGGCAAATTTGAGGAGGAGATGCTTTTCGACATCGTCGGCGGACACCCGTATACGGGGCCAACATCGAACAACTATTATGCTGTCATGGAAGGGGATAGTATGTGTCGAGGTGAACTACTACACATAGAAGATGGCGAGGCGACTCTAAAACTTATTGATTGGGGCACAACTCTTGTCCATCCGCTCCATGATCTATTCAAACTACCTCTTAAATATGACGCAATACCACCATTCTGTACAAAGGCTTACATCGGCAATATCCAGCCCTTTCACGGAGATCGGTGGGAGATGACCTGCAGTACTCATTACAAACAAAAATTGGTCAACAAAACGTCAAGAATCACCATTATCAGAGACCATCCGACCCGAGAGGGACACGAGGTTGAACTTTTCATCACGCCATATCAAATCAACCTAGGAGAGACCCTTGTAAAAAATCAATTGGCTCAATACGGTGAATACAACTACTGCCTTCTCGATGATATCCAATGTGCATCACCTGCGGAGATCCATTATCTTCTGGATGGGGAGCTTCCAGCATCATTCGATCCAGTGGCCACAGAAATTAGCCAACGCGAACATCTAGAGTTTCTGGATCTAGAGTTGGAACAGGAAAAAGAGGTTGAGCTTATGACCTAACTACTTCACCCACGAGCCCCTCAACATCGGCAAGGAGCTCATCAACACCTTCCAAGGCCACCGCCATCATCACCACCGTCGACCATCGCCCTGTCCTCCCATTGCCCCGATTTAGCATTGCGTTCTTTACAATTAACTATTATATTTTTTTTTTGAGAACAAAAACAAAATTTTCGAGTCTCAAATTTCCTTATTTGTTCTGGGGGGCGTTGAGACGAACTAGATCATAGAGCGTACGGCCTTACCGACGGAAATTAGCGATACGCGTATCACTCAACGAGAGGCGCCAGCGTACGGGCTCGCTTATCGACCCGCACCACATAGATCACCCGAAGAATCAATTTTCATTAATTCCATTGAATAAATCATTTCTCGTCAACAACAAAAGACTAAATTGAATAAGAAATTTTGGTGCGAACCAACCAGTGGCAATATCAGAGCAAATCAATTTCATAAAATAAGAAAAACTTAGCAAACAATTTCAAAGCAGTCAACTCAAATTTAAATAGTTTTCGCGCGTCACTGCGACTAAGGCTCGTAAGAGCCAATCAAAAAACTCCGCCAATAGGCGAATTTTTCAAATCTCCAATAAGAAAATTACTTAGTCTCCATTGGCGAGTATGAAGTATTGCACAGGCGCGGTTCATTAGAACGAAATTTCACTATTGGTCGAAATTAAGCGACCAATAATAAAGTACACCGAGGATAAAATTAGCCAACCAGGAATTTTAGAGCAAACGAAGGTTCGAGATCTTAATAAGCGAGCGAGCCCGCCAAATTATTATGATTATTTCGCGTTGTTGTATCGACCCAGTATAAAAAGGCATCGAGAGCGAGTCTCAGGAGCCAGTCTTGCCCTCATCACGCTTGACTCGCTTCCGCACGCCGATCTGAGACTGAGCAACTCAGACCCGCACACGCAATTCACCAGCCGATTCTGACTTCGCAACTCAGAATCCGCTTTTCAAAACGTAGATCACCACCGACTCAGTTTGGAAGGGCAGGCCCCATTCGGCTCCGTTTGGGTTCAAGATTTCCACTCTGGGGCACCGATCTGACCAGAAGGGCGGGGACAGTTCGATTTCGTTCTGGACCAAGATTTCTGCCAGATTACCCATCCTTCTCCTGCCAAGAGGGCGGTGACCGTTCGGCTCCGTTCGGTCACAAGATTCTTGGGGGAATCCTTCCTTCCATGCCAGGAGGGCGGGGGCAGTTCGGGTTCGTTCTGCCTTAAGATTCCTGGGTGGACTGAATTCCGGTTGACAGGTGCCAACGTTTAAGGCAAAAACTTGAGATCGATCATTTAACTCGCGAAATCAGTTATTTATTTTGCGAAATCAATTATTTTGTTTGCGAAATCAATTATTTAATTTGCGAAATCGATTATTCAATTTGCGACATCAATTATTTAATTTGCGAAATCAATTATTTAATTTGCGAAATCAATTATTTTGTTTGCGAAATCAATTATTTAATTTGCGAAATCGATTATTCAATTTGCGACATCAATTATTTAGTTTGCGAAATCGATCATTTAATTTGCGAAATCAATTATTTAATTTGCGAAATCAATTATTTAATTTGCTAAATCAATTCGCGAAATTTGTTCTTTAATTTGCGAAATGTATTCTTGAATTTGCGACTTTAATTCTTTAATTTGCGAAATATAATTTACGAAACCTGCTTTTTAAATTGCGAAAATAATTCTTTAACTTGCGAAAATTAAATTGCGAAATTAATTCCTGAAATTGCGAAATCAATTCTTTGATTGACGAAAACAATCTTTAAAGGCGAGATCAAGTCATTAGCGTGCGATCATATTTTTTATACAAGAAAAATACCGAAAGCAATAAGGAAAAGTCCCTGTGCGTGAGCCAAAATTCTCTTTTGTACACTACTTATAAAACAACATTTTGAATAAACTTTTTGTTTCTTCACAGATCTTTCCTCTCACTTTTGCTTTTCTTTCATGCCTGCTCCTTTACTCTATAAGAAGCTCGAATCTACGCGTAACGGGGTGGTCTAACAGAAAAGAGTACCGTTACAACCTATTAACTATATCTATCCCTAACACCGAAAGTTTTTCTCTCAATAGTCGTTTCCCCCTCTGAATCGCACGAGCCAATGGCGATCGGCGTTAGAGAGGACAAGAATTGACATGCACATGCGCCTTAACGCTTCATGTTGCACTTACTTCACACGCTTCCGTAAACGTTCACCAGTGTAGCCTCCAATCCTCGGGGGCCTATAAAAGTTTAAAATGAAAAAAAAAATTGTCCAAATTTGTTTCAGTTTTTATTCCTATTTATATTTCTCTCACCTCTGAAGAGTAGCGAAGCGTAGCGTGGCCGAACGATGAAAATACAATAGTTACGTTCGAGAACGCTACTGTACAGATGGCGCCACTATACTTTTGCCGGAACGACGCGCTCCGAAGCTTCGAGAATGCGCCACTCTTGGGCTGGCTGGCCTGACCGGGCAGTCTGAGCACAGGACTGGAAGAGAGCGGTCGCGTAATCTTCCGAATAGTGCAACATTAAATAAAATATTTCGAGGACGCGTGCAGTTTTGGAGTACAATCCCATCGGTCTCTGATAGCTTCGTGGTCTCGGTACGTCTGAGCGTAAAAAGACTAGATCACGACGAGATCCTACATTTTCCCTGTGCCAGTATAAAATCCAAAAGAATCGCTTGTTACTTTTTAAGCGAACGTCTGATTGAAAAAGAGTTTTTGGTTTTTGTTTGTTACAGAAAATGGGGAAACCACTCGTCTTCGTGACTGGAAATATAAAGAAACTAGAAGAGGTCGTATCAATATTGGGGAAGAATTTTCCCCGTGAGATCATAAACAAAGACATTGATCTAGCGGAATATCAAGGGGATGCGGATGATATAAGCATAGCAAAATGTCGTGCAGCGTATGAAATCGTAAAAGGTCCGGTGATCATCGAGGATACGTGCTTATGTTTCGACGCGATGAACGGTCTACCGGGTCCTTACATTAAATGGTTCTCGGACAAGCTAGGACCCGATGGACTGCACAAAATGCTAGATGGTTGGAAGGATAAAGGTGCTGAAGCAATATGCACGTTTGCTTACACGAACGGAGACTCGGACGGATCTGTCATCCTTTTCAAAGGTCGTACAAGAGGAACAATCGTCAGTCCAAAAGGTCCCCGGGACTTCGGTTGGGATCCCATTTTTCTTCCAGACGGTTACGACCAAACTTATGCAGAATTACCGAAATCGGTAAAAAATGAAATCTCACACAGACACCGAGCATTAGAAAAATTGAAGGATTATTTTAACGGCAAAGAAACTCTCGTACATTGCAATTAATTTTTTACATATTATATGTTAAACAAATGTACCATCATTAAAATTTCATTTTCAAACACGATCATTATTTTAACGGCTTATTTATTCAATCCCTCGAACCTCTCTCTTTCTCACTCTTTTTCGCTGTCTCTCTCCATCTCTCTCCATCTTTCCATTTCTCTATGTATCAATTCGCTCTATTTCGTTATTCCTCTATATATCTATCTATCTTTCTAAATTTCTATCTTTTTCTATCCCACTCTAACTATCTCTTTCTAACTTCGCTTTGTTATCTCTCTTCGTCACTTCATTTCTCTTTTTCCATCTTTGCATTTCCCTTTCTCTCTATCTTTTTCTGTCACCTTACCACTACCTACCATCTCTCACCGTCTCTCTCGCTCACCGTCTCTCTCTCTCTCACCGTCTCTCTCTCTCTCTCTCTCTCTCTGTCCCTCTCTCTCTCTTTCTCTCTCTCTTTCTCTCTCTCTCTCGCCGTCTCTCTATCTTTCTCTCTCTCTCCCTCTCTCTCTCTTTCACTGTCTGTCTGTCTCCCTCTCTCTCACTCTTTCTTTCCATCTCTCTCTATCTTTCGATTTTTGTATCTCTTAATTCGTTCTATTTTGTTATCCCTCTAACTCCCGATATCTATCTATCTTTCTATCTCTCTATTTCTTTCTATCCCTCTCTCACTATCTTTTTCTTACTTCGCTTCTATATCTATCTTTGTCTCTTTATTAATCACTCTATCTCTGCGTCTCCCGTTCTCTCTATCTTTATACCTATTAACTATATCTATCCCTAACACCGAAAGTTTTTCTCTCAATAGTCGTTTCCCCCTCTGAATCGCACGAGCCAATGGCGATCGGCGTTAGAGAGGACAAGAATTGACATGCACATGCGCCTTAACGCTTCATGTTGCACTTACTTCACACGCTTCCGTAAACGTTCACCAGTGTAGCCTCCAATCCTCGGGGGCCTATAAAAGTTTAAAATGAAAAAAAAAATTGTCCAAATTTGTTTCAGTTTTTATTCCTATTTATATTTCTCTCACCTCTGAAGAGTAGCGAAGCGTACCGTGGCCGAACGATGAAAATACAATAGTTACGTTCGAGAACGCTACTGTACAGATGGCGCCACTATACTTTTGCCGGAACGACGCGCTCCGAAGCTTCGAGAATGCGCCACTCTTGGGCTGGCTGGCCTGACCGGGCAGTCTGAGCACAGGACTGGAAGAGAGCGGACGCGTAATCTTCCGAATAGTGCAACATTAAATAAAATATTTCGAGGACGCGTGCAGTTTTGGAGTACAATCCCATCGGTCTCTGATAGCTTCGTGGTCTCGGTACGTCTGAGCGTAAAAAGACTAGATCACGACGAGATCCTACATTTTCCCTGTGCCAGTATAAAATCCAAAAGAATCGCTTGTTACTTTTTAAGCGAACGTCTGATTGAAAAAGAGTTTTTGGTTTTTGTTTGTTACAGAAAATGGGGAAACCACTCGTCTTCGTGACTGGAAATATAAAGAAACTAGAAGAGGTCGTATCAATATTGGGGAAGAATTTTCCCCGTGAGATCATAAACAAAGACATTGATCTAGCGGAATATCAAGGGGATGCGGATGATATAAGCATAGCAAAATGTCGTGCAGCGTATGAAATCGTAAAAGGTCCGGTGATCATCGAGGATACGTGCTTATGTTTCGACGCGATGAACGGTCTACCGGGTCCTTACATTAAATGGTTCTCGGACAAGCTAGGACCCGATGGACTGCACAAAATGCTAGATGGTTGGAAGGATAAAGGTGCTGAAGCAATATGCACGTTTGCTTACACGAACGGAGACTCGGACGGATCTGTCATCCTTTTCAAAGGTCGTACAAGAGGAACAATCGTCAGTCCAAAAGGTCCCCGGGACTTCGGTTGGGATCCCATTTTTCTTCCAGACGGTTACGACCAAACTTATGCAGAATTACCGAAATCGGTAAAAAATGAAATCTCACACAGACACCGAGCATTAGAAAAATTGAAGGATTATTTTAACGGCAAAGAAACTCTCGTACATTGCAATTAATTTTTTACATATTATATGTTAAACAAATGTACCATCATTAAAATTTCATTTTCAAACACGATCATTATTTTAACGGCTTATTTATTCAATCCCTCGAACCTCTCTCTTTCTCACTCTTTTTCGCTGTCTCTCTCCATCTCTCTCCATCTTTCCATTTCTCTATGTATCAATTCGCTCTATTTCGTTATTCCTCTATATATCTATCTATCTTTCTAAATTTCTATCTTTTTCTATCCCACTCTAACTATCTCTTTCTAACTTCGCTTTGTTATCTCTCTTCGTCACTTCATTTCTCTTTTTCCATCTTTGCATTTCCCTTTCTCTCTATCTTTTTCTGTCACCTTACCACTACCTACCATCTCTCACCGTCTCTCTCGCTCACCGTCTCTCTCTCTCTCACCGTCTCTCTCTCTCTCTCTCTCTCTCTCTGTCCCTCTCTCTCTCTTTCTCTCTCTCTTTCTCTCTCTCTCTCGCCGTCTCTCTATCTTTCTCTCTCTCTCCCTCTCTCTCTCTTTCACTGTCTGTCTGTCTCCCTCTCTCTCACTCTTTCTTTCCATCTCTCTCTATCTTTCGATTTTTGTATCTCTTAATTCGTTCTATTTTGTTATCCCTCTAACTCCCGATATCTATCTATCTTTCTATCTCTCTATTTCTTTCTATCCCTCTCTCACTATCTTTTTCTTACTTCGCTTCTATATCTATCTTTGTCTCTTTATTAATCACTCTATCTCTGCGTCTCCCGTTCTCTCTATCTTTATACCTATTAACTATATCTATCCCTAACACCGAAAGTTTTTCTCTCAATAGTCGTTTCCCCCTCTGAATCGCACGAGCCAATGGCGATCGGCGTTAGAGAGGACAAGAATTGACATGCACATGCGCCTTAACGCTTCATGTTGCACTTACTTCACACGCTTCCGTAAACGTTCACCAGTGTAGCCTCCAATCCTCGGGGGCCTATAAAAGTTTAAAATGAAAAAAAAAATTGTCCAAATTTGTTTCAGTTTTTATTCCTATTTATATTTCTCTCACCTCTGAAGAGTAGCGAAGCGTACCGTGGCCGAACGATGAAAATACAATAGTTACGTTCGAGAACGCTACTGTACAGATGGCGCCACTATACTTTTGCCGGAACGACGCGCTCCGAAGCTTCGAGAATGCGCCACTCTTGGGCTGGCTGGCCTGACCGGGCAGTCTGAGCACAGGACTGGAAGAGAGCGGACGCGTAATCTTCCGAATAGTGCAACATTAAATAAAATATTTCGAGGACGCGTGCAGTTTTGGAGTACAATCCCATCGGTCTCTGATAGCTTCGTGGTCTCGGTACGTCTGAGCGTAAAAAGACTAGATCACGACGAGATCCTACATTTTCCCTGTGCCAGTATAAAATCCAAAAGAATCGCTTGTTACTTTTTAAGCGAACGTCTGATTGAAAAAGAGTTTTTGGTTTTTGTTTGTTACAGAAAATGGGGAAACCACTCGTCTTCGTGACTGGAAATATAAAGAAACTAGAAGAGGTCGTATCAATATTGGGGAAGAATTTTCCCCGTGAGATCATAAACAAAGACATTGATCTAGCGGAATATCAAGGGGATGCGGATGATATAAGCATAGCAAAATGTCGTGCAGCGTATGAAATCGTAAAAGGTCCGGTGATCATCGAGGATACGTGCTTATGTTTCGACGCGATGAACGGTCTACCGGGTCCTTACATTAAATGGTTCTCGGACAAGCTAGGACCCGATGGACTGCACAAAATGCTAGATGGTTGGAAGGATAAAGGTGCTGAAGCAATATGCACGTTTGCTTACACGAACGGAGACTCGGACGGATCTGTCATCCTTTTCAAAGGTCGTACAAGAGGAACAATCGTCAGTCCAAAAGGTCCCCGGGACTTCGGTTGGGATCCCATTTTTCTTCCAGACGGTTACGACCAAACTTATGCAGAATTACCGAAATCGGTAAAAAATGAAATCTCACACAGACACCGAGCATTAGAAAAATTGAAGGATTATTTTAACGGCAAAGAAACTCTCGTACATTGCAATTAATTTTTTACATATTATATGTTAAACAAATGTACCATCATTAAAATTTCATTTTCAAACACGATCATTATTTTAACGGCTTATTTATTCAATCCCTCGAACCTCTCTCTTTCTCACTCTTTTTCGCTGTCTCTCTCCATCTCTCTCCATCTTTCCATTTCTCTATGTATCAATTCGCTCTATTTCGTTATTCCTCTATATATCTATCTATCTTTCTAAATTTCTATCTTTTTCTATCCCACTCTAACTATCTCTTTCTAACTTCGCTTTGTTATCTCTCTTCGTCACTTCATTTCTCTTTTTCCATCTTTGCATTTCCCTTTCTCTCTATCTTTTTCTGTCACCTTACCACTACCTACCATCTCTCACCGTCTCTCTCGCTCACCGTCTCTCTCTCTCTCACCGTCTCTCTCTCTCTCTCTCTCTCTCTGTCCCTCTCTCTCTCTTTCTCTCTCTCTTTCTCTCTCTCTCTCGCCGTCTCTCTATCTTTCTCTCTCTCTCCCTCTCTCTCTCTTTCACTGTCTGTCTGTCTCCCTCTCTCTCACTCTTTCTTTCCATCTCTCTCTATCTTTCGATTTTTGTATCTCTTAATTCGTTCTATTTTGTTATCCCTCTAACTCCCGATATCTATCTATCTTTCTATCTCTCTATTTCTTTCTATCCCTCTCTCACTATCTTTTTCTTACTTCGCTTCTATATCTATCTTTGTCTCTTTATTAATCACTCTATCTCTGCGTCTCCCGTTCTCTCTATCTTTATACCTATTAACTATATCTATCCCTAACACCGAAAGTTTTTCTCTCAATAGTCGTTTCCCCCTCTGAATCGCACGAGCCAATGGCGATCGGCGTTAGAGAGGACAAGAATTGACATGCACATGCGCCTTAACGCTTCATGTTGCACTTACTTCACACGCTTCCGTAAACGTTCACCAGTGTAGCCTCCAATCCTCGGGGGCCTATAAAAGTTTAAAATGAAAAAAAAAATTGTCCAAATTTGTTTCAGTTTTTATTCCTATTTATATTTCTCTCACCTCTGAAGAGTAGCGAAGCGTACCGTGGCCGAACGATGAAAATACAATAGTTACGTTCGAGAACGCTACTGTACAGATGGCGCCACTATACTTTTGCCGGAACGACGCGCTCCGAAGCTTCGAGAATGCGCCACTCTTGGGCTGGCTGGCCTGACCGGGCAGTCTGAGCACAGGACTGGAAGAGAGCGGACGCGTAATCTTCCGAATAGTGCAACATTAAATAAAATATTTCGAGGACGCGTGCAGTTTTGGAGTACAATCCCATCGGTCTCTGATAGCTTCGTGGTCTCGGTACGTCTGAGCGTAAAAAGACTAGATCACGACGAGATCCTACATTTTCCCTGTGCCAGTATAAAATCCAAAAGAATCGCTTGTTACTTTTTAAGCGAACGTCTGATTGAAAAAGAGTTTTTGGTTTTTGTTTGTTACAGAAAATGGGGAAACCACTCGTCTTCGTGACTGGAAATATAAAGAAACTAGAAGAGGTCGTATCAATATTGGGGAAGAATTTTCCCCGTGAGATCATAAACAAAGACATTGATCTAGCGGAATATCAAGGGGATGCGGATGATATAAGCATAGCAAAATGTCGTGCAGCGTATGAAATCGTAAAAGGTCCGGTGATCATCGAGGATACGTGCTTATGTTTCGACGCGATGAACGGTCTACCGGGTCCTTACATTAAATGGTTCTCGGACAAGCTAGGACCCGATGGACTGCACAAAATGCTAGATGGTTGGAAGGATAAAGGTGCTGAAGCAATATGCACGTTTGCTTACACGAACGGAGACTCGGACGGATCTGTCATCCTTTTCAAAGGTCGTACAAGAGGAACAATCGTCAGTCCAAAAGGTCCCCGGGACTTCGGTTGGGATCCCATTTTTCTTCCAGACGGTTACGACCAAACTTATGCAGAATTACCGAAATCGGTAAAAAATGAAATCTCACACAGACACCGAGCATTAGAAAAATTGAAGGATTATTTTAACGGCAAAGAAACTCTCGTACATTGCAATTAATTTTTTACATATTATATGTTAAACAAATGTACCATCATTAAAATTTCATTTTCAAACACGATCATTATTTTAACGGCTTATTTATTCAATCCCTCGAACCTCTCTCTTTCTCACTCTTTTTCGCTGTCTCTCTCCATCTCTCTCCATCTTTCCATTTCTCTATGTATCAATTCGCTCTATTTCGTTATTCCTCTATATATCTATCTATCTTTCTAAATTTCTATCTTTTTCTATCCCACTCTAACTATCTCTTTCTAACTTCGCTTTGTTATCTCTCTTCGTCACTTCATTTCTCTTTTTCCATCTTTGCATTTCCCTTTCTCTCTATCTTTTTCTGTCACCTTACCACTACCTACCATCTCTCACCGTCTCTCTCGCTCACCGTCTCTCTCTCTCTCACCGTCTCTCTCTCTCTCTCTCTCTCTCTCTGTCCCTCTCTCTCTCTTTCTCTCTCTCTTTCTCTCTCTCTCTCGCCGTCTCTCTATCTTTCTCTCTCTCTCCCTCTCTCTCTCTTTCACTGTCTGTCTGTCTCCCTCTCTCTCACTCTTTCTTTCCATCTCTCTCTATCTTTCGATTTTTGTATCTCTTAATTCGTTCTATTTTGTTATCCCTCTAACTCCCGATATCTATCTATCTTTCTATCTCTCTATTTCTTTCTATCCCTCTCTCACTATCTTTTTCTTACTTCGCTTCTATATCTATCTTTGTCTCTTTATTAATCACTCTATCTCTGCGTCTCCCGTTCTCTCTATCTTTATACCTATTAACTATATCTATCCCTAACACCGAAAGTTTTTCTCTCAATAGTCGTTTCCCCCTCTGAATCGCACGAGCCAATGGCGATCGGCGTTAGAGAGGACAAGAATTGACATGCACATGCGCCTTAACGCTTCATGTTGCACTTACTTCACACGCTTCCGTAAACGTTCACCAGTGTAGCCTCCAATCCTCGGGGGCCTATAAAAGTTTAAAATGAAAAAAAAAATTGTCCAAATTTGTTTCAGTTTTTATTCCTATTTATATTTCTCTCACCTCTGAAGAGTAGCGAAGCGTACCGTGGCCGAACGATGAAAATACAATAGTTACGTTCGAGAACGCTACTGTACAGATGGCGCCACTATACTTTTGCCGGAACGACGCGCTCCGAAGCTTCGAGAATGCGCCACTCTTGGGCTGGCTGGCCTGACCGGGCAGTCTGAGCACAGGACTGGAAGAGAGCGGACGCGTAATCTTCCGAATAGTGCAACATTAAATAAAATATTTCGAGGACGCGTGCAGTTTTGGAGTACAATCCCATCGGTCTCTGATAGCTTCGTGGTCTCGGTACGTCTGAGCGTAAAAAGACTAGATCACGACGAGATCCTACATTTTCCCTGTGCCAGTATAAAATCCAAAAGAATCGCTTGTTACTTTTTAAGCGAACGTCTGATTGAAAAAGAGTTTTTGGTTTTTGTTTGTTACAGAAAATGGGGAAACCACTCGTCTTCGTGACTGGAAATATAAAGAAACTAGAAGAGGTCGTATCAATATTGGGGAAGAATTTTCCCCGTGAGATCATAAACAAAGACATTGATCTAGCGGAATATCAAGGGGATGCGGATGATATAAGCATAGCAAAATGTCGTGCAGCGTATGAAATCGTAAAAGGTCCGGTGATCATCGAGGATACGTGCTTATGTTTCGACGCGATGAACGGTCTACCGGGTCCTTACATTAAATGGTTCTCGGACAAGCTAGGACCCGATGGACTGCACAAAATGCTAGATGGTTGGAAGGATAAAGGTGCTGAAGCAATATGCACGTTTGCTTACACGAACGGAGACTCGGACGGATCTGTCATCCTTTTCAAAGGTCGTACAAGAGGAACAATCGTCAGTCCAAAAGGTCCCCGGGACTTCGGTTGGGATCCCATTTTTCTTCCAGACGGTTACGACCAAACTTATGCAGAATTACCGAAATCGGTAAAAAATGAAATCTCACACAGACACCGAGCATTAGAAAAATTGAAGGATTATTTTAACGGCAAAGAAACTCTCGTACATTGCAATTAATTTTTTACATATTATATGTTAAACAAATGTACCATCATTAAAATTTCATTTTCAACCACGATCATTATTTTAACGGCTTATTTATTCAATCCCTCGAACCTCTCTCTTTCTCACTCTTTTTCGCTGTCTCTCTCCATCTCTCTCCATCTTTCCATTTCTCTATGTATCAATTCGCTCTATTTCGTTATTCCTCTATATATCTATCTATCTTTCTAAATTTCTATCTTTTTCTATCCCACTCTAACTATCTCTTTCTAACTTCGCTTTGTTATCTCTCTTCGTCACTTCATTTCTCTTTTTCCATCTTTGCATTTCCCTTTCTCTCTATCTTTTTCTGTCACCTTACCACTACCTACCATCTCTCACCGTCTCTCTCGCTCACCGTCTCTCTCTCTCTCTCACCGTCTCTCTCTCTCTCTCTCTCTCTCTCTGTCCCTCTCTCTCTCTTTCTCTCTCTCTTTCTCTCTCTCTCTCGCCGTCTCTCTATCTTTCTCTTTCTCTCCCTCTCTCACTCTTTCACTGTCTGTCTGTCTCCCTCTCTCTCTCTCTTTCTTTCCATCTCTCTCTATCTTTCGATTTTTGTATCTCTTAATTCGTTCTATTTTGTTATCCCTCTAACTCCCGATATCTATCTATCTTTCTATCTCTCTATTTCTTTCTATCCCTCTCTCACTATCTTTTTCTTACTTCGCTTCTATATCTATCTTTGTCTCTTTATTAATCACTCTATCTCTGCGTCTCCCGTTCTCTCTATCTTTATACCTATTAACTATATCTATCCCTAACACCGAAAGTTTTTCTCTCAATAGTCGTTTCCCCCTCTGAATCGCACGAGCCAATGGCGATCGGCGTTAGAGAGGACAAGAATTGACATGCACATGCGCCTTAACGCTTCATGTTGCACTTACTTCACACGCTTCCGTAAACGTTCACCAGTGTAGCCTCCAATCCTCGGGGGCCTATAAAAGTTTAAAATGAAAAAAAAAATTGTGCAAATTTGTTTCAGTTTTTATTCCTATTTATATTTCTCTCACCTCTGAAGAGTAGCGAAGCGTAGCGTGGCCGAACGATGAAAATACAATAGTTACGTTCGAGAACGCTACTGTACAGATGGCGCCACTATACTTTTGCCGGAACGACGCGCTCCGAAGCTTCGAGAATGCGCCACTCTTGGGCTGGCTGGCCTGACCGGGCAGTCTGAGCACAGGACTGGAAGAGAGCGGACGCGTAATCTTCCGAATAGTGCAACATTAAATAAAATATTTCGAGGACGCGTGCAGTTTTGGAGTACAATCCCATCGGTCTCTGATAGCTTCGTGGTCTCGGTACGTCTGAGCGTAAAAAGACTAGATCACGACGAGATCCTACATTTTCCCTGTGCCAGTATAAAATCCAAAAGAATCGCTTGTTACTTTTTAAGCGAACGTCTGATTGAAAAAGAGTTTTTGGTTTTTGTTTGTTACAGAAAATGGGGAAACCACTCGTCTTCGTGACTGGAAATATAAAGAAACTAGAAGAGGTCGTATCAATATTGGGGAAGAATTTTCCCCGTGAGATCATAAACAAAGACATTGATCTAGCGGAATATCAAGGGGATGCGGATGATATAAGCATAGCAAAATGTCGTGCAGCGTATGAAATCGTAAAAGGTCCGGTGATCATCGAGGATACGTGCTTATGTTTCGACGCGATGAACGGTCTACCGGGTCCTTACATTAAATGGTTCTCGGACAAGCTAGGACCCGATGGACTGCACAAAATGCTAGATGGTTGGAAGGATAAAGGTGCTGAAGCAATATGCACGTTTGCTTACACGAACGGAGACTCGGACGGATCTGTCATCCTTTTCAAAGGTCGTACAAGAGGAACAATCGTCAGTCCAAAAGGTCCCCGGGACTTCGGTTGGGTTCCCATTTTTCTTCCAGACGGTTACGACCAAACTTATGCAGAATTACCGAAATCGGTAAAAAATGAAATCTCACACAGACACCGAGCATTAGAAAAATTGAAGGATTATTTTAACGGCAAAGAAACTCTCGTACATTGCAATTAATTTTTTACATATTATATGTTAAACAAATGTACCATCATTAAAATTTCATTTTCAACCACGATCATTATTTTAACGGCTTATTTATTCAATCCCTCGAACCTCTCTCTTTCTCACTCTTTTTCGCTGTCTCTCTCCATCTCTCTCCATCTTTCCATTTCTCTATGTATCAATTCGCTCTATTTCGTTATTCCTCTATATATCTATCTATCTTTCTAAATTTCTATCTTTTTCTATCCCACTCTAACTATCTCTTTCTAACTTCGCTTTGTTATCTCTCTTCGTCACTTCATTTCTCTTTTTCCATCTTTGCATTTCCCTTTCTCTCTATCTTTTTCTGTCACCTTACCACTACCTACCATCTCTCACCGTCTCTCTCGCTCACCGTCTCTCTCTCTCTCTCTCACCGTCTCTCTCTCTCTCTCTCTCTCTCTCTCTCTCTCTCTCTGTCCCTCTCTCTCTCTTTCTCTCTCTCTTTCTCTCTCTCTCTCGCCGTCTCTCTATCTTTCTCTTTCTCTCCCTCTCTCTCTCTTTCACTGTCTGTCTGTCTCCCTCTCTCTCTCTCTTTCTTTCCATCTCTCTCTATCTTTCGATTTTTGTATCTCTTAATTCGTTCTATTTTGTTATCCCTCTAACTCCCGATATCTATCTATCTTTCTATCTCTCTATTTCTTTCTATCCCTCTCTCACTATCTTTTTCTTACTTCGCTTCTATATCTATCTTTGTCTCTTTATTAATCACTCTATCTCTGCGTCTCCCGTTCTCTCTATCTTTATACCTATTAACTATATCTATCCCTAACACCGAAAGTTTTTCTCTCAATAGTCGTTTCCCCCTCTGAATCGCACGAGCCAATGGCGATCGGCGTTAGAGAGGACAAGAATTGACATGCACATGCGCCTTAACGCTTCATGTTGCACTTACTTCACACGCTTCCGTAAACGTTCACCAGTGTAGCCTCCAATCCTCGGGGGCCTATAAAAGTTTAAAATGAAAAAAAAAATTGTGCAAATTTGTTTCAGTTTTTATTCCTATTTATATTTCTCTCACCTCTGAAGAGTAGCGAAGCGTAGCGTGGCCGAACGATGAAAATACAATAGTTACGTTCGAGAACGCTACTGTACAGATGGCGCCACTATACTTTTGCCGGAACGACGCGCTCCGAAGCTTCGAGAATGCGCCACTCTTGGGCTGGCTGGCCTGACCGGGCAGTCTGAGCACAGGACTGGAAGAGAGCGGACGCGTAATCTTCCGAATAGTGCAACATTAAATAAAATATTTCGAGGACGCGTGCAGTTTTGGAGTACAATCCCATCGGTCTCTGATAGCTTCGTGGTCTCGGTACGTCTGAGCGTAAAAAGACTAGATCACGACGAGATCCTACATTTTCCCTGTGCCAGTATAAAATCCAAAAGAATCGCTTGTTACTTTTTAAGCGAACGTCTGATTGAAAAAGAGTTTTTGGTTTTTGTTTGTTACAGAAAATGGGGAAACCACTCGTCTTCGTGACTGGAAATATAAAGAAACTAGAAGAGGTCGTATCAATATTGGGGAAGAATTTTCCCCGTGAGATCATAAACAAAGACATTGATCTAGCGGAATATCAAGGGGATGCGGATGATATAAGCATAGCAAAATGTCGTGCAGCGTATGAAATCGTAAAAGGTCCGGTGATCATCGAGGATACGTGCTTATGTTTCGACGCGATGAACGGTCTACCGGGTCCTTACATTAAATGGTTCTCGGACAAGCTAGGACCCGATGGACTGCACAAAATGCTAGATGGTTGGAAGGATAAAGGTGCTGAAGCAATATGCACGTTTGCTTACACGAACGGAGACTCGGACGGATCTGTCATCCTTTTCAAAGGTCGTACAAGAGGAACAATCGTCAGTCCAAAAGGTCCCCGGGACTTCGGTTGGGATCCCATTTTTCTTCCAGACGGTTACGACCAAACTTATGCAGAATTACCGAAATCGGTAAAAAATGAAATCTCACACAGACACCGAGCATTAGAAAAATTGAAGGATTATTTTAACGGCAAAGAAACTCTCGTACATTGCAATTAATTTTTTACATATTATATGTTAAACAAATGTACCATCATTAAAATTTCATTTTCAACCACGATCATTATTTTAACGGCTTATTTATTCAATCCCTCGAACCTCTCTCTTTCTCACTCTTTTTCGCTGTCTCTCTCCATCTCTCTCCATCTTTCCATTTCTCTATGTATCAATTCGCTCTATTTCGTTATTCCTCTATATATCTATCTATCTTTCTAAATTTCTATCTTTTTCTATCCCACTCTAACTATCTCTTTCTAACTTCGCTTTGTTATCTCTCTTCGTCACTTCATTTCTCTTTTTCCATCTTTGCATTTCCCTTTCTCTCTATCTTTTTCTGTCACCTTACCACTACCTACCATCTCTCACCGTCTCTCTCTCTCTCACCGTCTCTCTCTCTCTCTCTCTCTCTCTGTCCCTCTCTCTCTCTTTCTCTCTCTCTTTATCTCTCTCTCTCGCCGTCTCTCTATCTTTCTCTTTCTCTCCCTCTCTCTCTCTTTCACTGTCTGTCTGTCTCCCTCTCTCTCTCTTTCTTTCCATCTCTCTCTATCTTTCGATTTTTGTATCTCTTAATTCGTTCTATTTTGTTATCCCTCTAACTCCCGATATCTATCTATCTTCCTATCTCTCTATTTCTTTCTATCCCTCTCTCACTATCTTTTTCTTACTTCGCTTCTATATCTATCTTTGTCTCTTTATTAATCACTCTATCTCTGCGTCTCCCGTTCTCTCTATCTCTATACCTATTAACTATATCTATCCCTAACACCGAAAGTTCTTCTCTCAATAGTCGTTTCCCCCTCTGAATCGCACGAGCCAATGGCGATCGGCGTTAGAGAGGACAAGAATTGACATGCACATGCGCCTTAACGCTTCATGTTGCACTTACTTCACACGCTTCCGTAAACGTTCACCAGTGTAGCCTCCAATCCTCGGGGGCCTATAAAAGTTTAAAATGAAAAAAAAAATTGTCCAAATTTGTTTCAGTTTTTATTCCTATTTATATTTCTCTCACCTCTGAAGAGTAGCGTAGCGTAGCGTGGCCGAACGATGAAAATACAATAGTTACGTTCGAGAACGCTACTGTACAGATGGCGCCACTATACTTTTGCCGGAACGACGCGCTCCGAAGCTTCGAGAATGCGCCACTCTTGGGCTGGCTGGCCTGACCGGGCAGTCTGAGCACAGGACTGGAAGAGAGCGGACGCGTAATCTTCCGAATAGTGCAACATTAAATAAAATATTTCGAGGACGCGTGCAGTTTTGGAGTACAATCCCATCGGTCTCTGATAGCTTCGTGGTCTCGGTACGTCTGAGCGTAAAAAGACTAGATCACGACGAGATCCTACATTTTCCCTGTGCCAGTATAAAATCCAAAAGAATCGCTTGTTACTTTTTAAGCGAACGTCTGATTGAAAAAGAGTTTTTGGTTTTTGTTTGTTACAGAAAATGGGGAAACCACTCGTCTTCGTGACTGGAAATATAAAGAAACTAGAAGAGGTCGTATCAATATTGGGGAAGAATTTTCCCCGTGAGATCATAAACAAAGACATTGATCTAGCGGAATATCAAGGGGATGCGGATGATATAAGCATAGCAAAATGTCGTGCAGCGTATGAAATCGTAAAAGGTCCGGTGATCATCGAGGATACGTGCTTATGTTTCGACGCGATGAACGGTCTACCGGGTCCTTACATTAAATGGTTCTCGGACAAGCTAGGACCCGATGGACTGCACAAAATGCTAGATGGTTGGAAGGATAAAGGTGCTGAAGCAATATGCACGTTTGCTTACACGAACGGAGACTCGGACGGATCTGTCATCCTTTTCAAAGGTCGTACAAGAGGAACAATCGTCAGTCCAAAAGGTCCCCGGGACTTCGGTTGGGATCCCATTTTTCTTCCAGACGGTTACGACCAAACTTATGCAGAATTACCGAAATCGGTAAAAAATGAAATCTCACACAGACACCGAGCATTAGAAAAATTGAAGGATTATTTTAACGGCAAAGAAACTCTCGTACATTGCAATTAATTTTTTACATATTATATGTTAAACAAATGTACCATCATTAAAATTTCATTTTCAACCACGATCATTATTTTAACGGCTTATTTATTCAATCCCTCGAACCTCTCTCTTTCTCACTCTTTTTCGCTGTCTCTCTCCATCTCTCTCCATCTTTCCATTTCTCTATGTATCAATTCGCTCTATTTCGTTATTCCTCTATATATCTATCTATCTTTCTAAATTTCTATCTTTTTCTATCCCACTCTAACTATCTCTTTCTAACTTCGCTTTGTTATCTCTCTTCGTCACTTCATTTCTCTTTTTCCATCTTTGCATTTCCCTTTCTCTCTATCTTTTTCTGTCACCTTACCACTACCTACCATCTCTCACCGTCTCTCTCGCTCACCGTCTCTCTCTCTCTCTCTCACCGTCTCTCTCTCTCTCTCTCTCTCTCTCTGTCCCTCTCTCTCTCTTTCTCTCTCTCTTTCTCTCTCTCTCTCGCCGTCTCTCTATCTTTCTCTTTCTCTCCCTCTCTCACTCTTTCACTGTCTGTCTGTCTCCCTCTCTCTCTCTCTTTCTTTCCATCTCTCTCTATGTTTCGATTTTTGTATCTCTTAATTCGTTCTATTTTGTTATCCCTCTAACTCCCGATATCTATCTATCTTTCTATCTCTCTATTTCTTTCTATCCCTCTCTCACTATCTTTTTCTTACTTCGCTTCTATATCTATCTTTGTCTCTTTATTAATCACTCTATCTCTGCGTCTCCCGTTCTCTCTATCTTTATACCTATTAACTATATCTATCCCTAACACCGAAAGTTTTTCTCTCAATAGTCGTTTCCCCCTCTGAATCGCACGAGCCAATGGCGATCGGCGTTAGAGAGGACAAGAATTGACATGCACATGCGCCTTAACGCTTCATGTTGCACTTACTTCACACGCTTCCGTAAACGTTCACCAGTGTAGCCTCCAATCCTCGGGGGCCTATAAAAGTTTAAAATGAAAAAAAAAATTGTGCAAATTTGTTTCAGTTTTTATTCCTATTTATATTTCTCTCACCTCTGAAGAGTAGCGAAGCGTAGCGTGGCCGAACGATGAAAATACAATAGTTACGTTCGTGAACGCTACTGTACAGATGGCGCCACTATACTTTTGCCGGAACGACGCGCACCGAAGCTTCGAGAATGCGCCACTCTTGGGCTGGCTGGCCTGACCGGGCAGTCTGAGCACAGGACTGGAAGTGAGCGGACGCGTAATCTTCCGAATAGTGCAACATTAAATAAAATATTTCGAGGACGCGTGCAGTTTTGGAGTACAATCCCATCGGTCTCTGATAGCTTCGTGGTCTCGGTACGTCTGAGCGTAAAAAGACTAGATCACGACGAGATCCTACATTTTCCCTGTGCCAGTATAAAATCCAAAAGAATCGCTTGTTACTTTTTAAGCGAACGTCTGATTGAAAAAGAGTTTTTGGTTTTTGTTTGTTACAGAAAATGGGGAAACCACTCGTCTTCGTGACTGGAAATATAAAGAAACTAGAAGAGGTCGTATCAATATTGGGGAAGAATTTTCCCCGTGAGATCATAAACAAAGACATTGATCTAGCGGAATATCAAGGGGATGCGGATGATATAAGCATAGCAAAATGTCGTGCAGCGTATGAAATCGTAAAAGGTCCGGTGATCATCGAGGATACGTGCTTATGTTTCGACGCGATGAACGGTCTACCGGGTCCTTACATTAAATGGTTCTCGGACAAGCTAGGACCCGATGGACTGCACAAAATGCTAGATGGTTGGAAGGAAAAAGGTGCTGAAGCAATATGCACGTTTGCTTACACGAACGGAGACTCGGACGGATCTGTCATCCTTTTCAAAGGTCGTACAAGAGGAACAATCGTCAGTCCAAAAGGTCCCCGGGACTTCGGTTGGGATCCCATTTTTCTTCCAGACGGTTACGACCAAACTTATGCAGAATTACCGAAATCGGTAAAAAATGAAATCTCACACAGACACCGAGCATTAGAAAAAATGAAGGATTATTTTAACGGCAAAGAAACTCTCGTACATTGCAATTAATTTTTTACATATTATATGTTAAACAAATGTACCATCATTAAAATTTCATTTTCAAACACGATCATTATTTTAACGGCTTATTTATTCAATCCCTCGAACCTCTCTCTTTCTCACTCTTTTTCGCTGTCTCTCTCCTTCTCTCTCCATCTTTCCATTTCTCTATGTATCAATTCCCTCTATTTCGTTATTCCTCTATATATCTATCTATCTTTCTAAATTTCTATCTTTTTCTATCCCACTCTAACTATCTCTTTCTAACTTCGCTTTGTTATCTCTCTTCGTCACTTCATTTCTCTTTTTCCATCTTTGCATTTCCCTTTCTCTCTATCTTTTTCTGTCACCTTACCACTACCTACCATCTCTCACCGTCTCTCTCGCTCACCGTCTCTCTCTCTCTCTCACCGTCTCTCTCTCTCTCTCTCTCTCTCTGTCCCTCTCTCTCTCTTTCTTCTCTCGCCGTCTCTCTATCTTTCTCTTTCTCTCCCTCTCTCTCTCTTTCACTGTCTGTCTGTCTCCCCTCTCTCTCTCTCTTTCTTTCCATCTCTCTCTATCTTTCGATTTTTGTATCTCTTAATTCGTTCTATTTTGTTATCCCTCTAACTCCCGATATCTATCTATCTTCCTATCTCTCTATTTCTTTCTATCCCTCTCTCACTATCTTTTTCTTACTTCGCTTCTATATCTATCTTTGTCTCTTTATTAATCACTCTATCTCTGCGTCTCCCGTTCTCTCTATCTTTATACCTATTAACTATATCTATCCCTAACACCGAAAGTTTTTCTCTCAATAGTCGTTTCCCCCTCTGAATCGCACGAGCCAATGGCGATCGGCGTTAGAGAGGACAAGAATTGACATGCACATGCGCCTTAACGCTTCATGTTGCACTTACTTCACACGCTTCCGTAAACGTTCACCAGTGTAGCCTCCAATCCTCGGGGGCCTATAAAAGTTTAAAATGAAAAAAAAAATTGTCCAAATTTGTTTCAGTTTTTATTCCTATTTATATTTCTCTCACCTCTGAAGAGTAGCGAAGCGTAGCGTGGCCGAACGATGAAAATACAATAGTTACGTTCGAGAACGCTACTGTACAGATGGCGCCACTATACTTTTGCCGGAACGACGCGCTCCGAAGCTTCGAGAATGCGCCACTCTTGGGCTGGCTGGCCTGACCGGGCAGTCTGAGCACAGGACTGGAAGTGAGCGGACGCGTAATCTTCCGAATAGTGCAACATTAAATAAAATATTTCGAGGACGCGTGCAGTTTTGGAGTACAATCCCATCGGTCTCTGATAGCTTCGTGGTCTCGGTACGTCTGAGCGTAAAAAGACTAGATCACGACGAGATCCTACATTTTCCCTGTGCCAGTATAAAATCCAAAAGAATCGCTTGTTACTTTTTAAGCGAACGTCTGATTGAAAAAGAGTTTTTGGTTTTTGTTTGTTACAGAAAATGGGGAAACCACTCGTCTTCGTGACTGGAAATATAAGGAAACTAGAAGAGGTCGTATCAATATTGGGGAAGAATTTTCCCCGTGAGATCATAAACAAAGACATTGATCTAGCGGAATATCAAGGGGATGCGGATGATATAAGCATAGCAAAATGTCGTGCAGCGTATGAAATCGTAAAAGGTCCGGTGATCATCGAGGATACGTGCTTATGTTTCGACGCGATGAACGGTCTACCGGGTCCTTACATTAAATGGTTCTCGGACAAGCTAGGACCCGATGGACTGCACAAAATGCTAGATGGTTGGAAGGATAAAGGTGCTGAAGCAATATGCACGTTTGCTTACACGAACGGAGACTCGGACGGATCTGTCATCCTTTTCAAAGGTCGTACAAGAGGAACAATCGTCAGTCCAAAAGGTCCCCGGGACTTCGGTTGGGATCCCATTTTTCTTCCAGACGGTTACGACCAAACTTATGCAGAATTACCGAAATCGGTAAAAAATGAAATCTCACACAGACACCGAGCATTAGAAAAATTGAAGGATTATTTTAACGGCAAAGAAACTCTCGTACATTGCAATTAATTTTTTACATATTATATGTTAAACAAATGTACCATCATTAAAATTTCATTTTCAAACACGATCATTATTTTAACGGCTTATTTATTCAATCCCTCGAACCTCTCTCTTTCTCACTCTTTTTCGCTGTCTCTCTCCATCTCTCTCCATCTTTCCATTTCTCTATGTATCAATTCGCTCTATTTCGTTATTCCTCTATATATCTATCTATCTTTCTAAATTTCTATCTTTTTCTATCCCACTCTAACTATCTCTTTCTAACGTCGCTTTGTTATCTCTCTTCGTCACTTCGTTTCTCTTTTTCCATCTTTGCATTTCCCTTTCTCTCTATCTTTTTCTGTCACCTTACCACTACCTACCATCTCTCACCGTCTCTCTCTCTCTCACCGTCTCTCTCTCTCTCTCTCTCTCTCTCTCTCTGTCCCTCTCTCTCTCTTTCTCTCTCTCTTTATCTCTCTCTCTCGCCGTCTCTCTATCTTTCTCTTTCTCTCCCTCTCTCTCTCTTTCACTGTCTGTCTGTCTCCCTCTCTCTCTCTTTCTTTCCATCTCTCTCTATCTTTCGATTTTTGTATCTCTTAATTCGTTCTATTTTGTTATCCCTCTAACTCCCGATATTTATCTATCTTCCTATCTCTCTATTTCTTTCTATCCCTCTCTCACTATCTTTTTCTTACTTCGCTTCTATATCTATCTTTGTCTCTTTATTAATCACTCTATCTCTGCGTCTCCCGTTCTCTCTATCTTTATACCTATTAACTATATCTATCCCTAACACCGAAAGTTCTTCTCTCAATAGTCGTTTCCCCCTCTGAATCGCACGAGCCAATGGCGATCGGCGTTAGAGAGGACAAGAATTGACATGCACATGCGCCTTAACGCTTCATGTTGCACTTACTTCACACGCTTCCGTAAACGTTCACCAGTGTAGCCTCCAATCCTCGGGGGCCTATAAAAGTTTAAAATGAAAAAAAAAATTGTCCAAATTTGTTTCAGTTTTTATTCCTATTTATATTTCTCTCACCTCTGAAGAGTAGCGAAGCGTAGCGTGGCCGAACGATGAAAATACAATAGTTACGTTCGAGAACGCTACTGTACAGATGGCGCCACTATACTTTTGCCGGAACGACGCGCTCCGAAGCTTCGAGAATGCGCCACTCTTGGGCTGGCTGGCCTGACCGGGCAGTCTGAGCACAGGACTGGAAGAGAGCGGACGCGTAATCTTCCGAATAGTGCAACATTAAATAAAATATTTCGAGGACGCGTGCAGTTTTGGAGTACAATCCCATCGGTCTCTGATAGCTTCGTGGTCTCGGTACGTCTGAGCGTAAAAAGACTAGATCACGACGAGATCCTACATTTTCCCTGTGCCAGTATAAAATCCAAAAGAATCGCTTGTTACTTTTTAAGCGAACGTCTGATTGAAAAAGAGTTTTTGGTTTTTGTTTGTTACAGAAAATGGGGAAACCACTCGTCTTCGTGACTGGAAATATAAAGAAACTAGAAGAGGTCGTATCAATATTGGGGAAGAATTTTCCCCGTGAGATCATAAACAAAGACATTGATCTAGCGGAATATCAAGGGGATGCGGATGATATAAGCATAGCAAAATGTCGTGCAGCGTATGAAATCGTAAAAGGTCCGGTGATCATCGAGGATACGTGCTTATGTTTCGACGCGATGAACGGTCTACCGGGTCCTTACATTAAATGGTTCTCGGACAAGCTAGGACCCGATGGACTGCACAAAATGCTAGATGGTTGGAAGGATAAAGGTGCTGAAGCAATATGCACGTTTGCTTACACGAACGGAGACTCGGACGGATCTGTCATCCTTTTCAAAGGTCGTACAAGAGGAACAATCGTCAGTCCAAAAGGTCCCCGGGACTTCGGTTGGGATCCCATTTTTCTTCCAGACGGTTACGACCAAACTTATGCAGAATTACCGAAATCGGTAAAAAATGAAATCTCACACAGACACCGAGCATTAGAAAAATTGAAGGATTATTTTAACGGCAAAGAAACTCTCGTACATTGCAATTAATTTTTTACATATTATATGTTAAACAAATGTACCATCATTAAAATTTCATTTTCAAACACGATCATTATTTTAACGGCTTATTTATTCAATCCCTCGAACCTCTCTCTTTCTCACTCTTTTTCGCTGTCTCTCTCCATCTCTCTCCATCTTTCCATTTCTCTATGTATCAATTCGCTCTATTTCGTTATTCCTCTATATATCTATCTATCTTTCTAAATTTCTATCTTTTTCTATCCCACTCTAACTATCTCTTTCTAACGTCGCTTTGTTATCTCTCTTCGTCACTTCGTTTCTCTTTTTCCATCTTTGCATTTCCCTTTCTCTCTATCTTTTTCTGTCACCTTACCACTACCTACCATCTCTCACCGTCTCTCTCTCTCTCACCGTCTCTCTCTCTCTCTCTCTCTCTCTCTCTCTCTGTCCCTCTCTCTCTCTTTCTCTCTCTCTTTATCTCTCTCTCTCGCCGTCTCTCTATCTTTCTCTTTCTCTCCCTCTCTCTCTCTTTCACTGTCTGTCTGTCTCCCTCTCTCTCTCTTTCTTTCCATCTCTCTCTATCTTTCGATTTTTGTATCTCTTAATTCGTTCTATTTTGTTATCCCTCTAACTCCCGATATTTATCTATCTTCCTATCTCTCTATTTCTTTCTATCCCTCTCTCACTATCTTTTTCTTACTTCGCTTCTATATCTATCTTTGTCTCTTTATTAATCACTCTATCTCTGCGTCTCCCGTTCTCTCTATCTTTATACCTATTAACTATATCTATCCCTAACACCGAAAGTTCTTCTCTCAATAGTCGTTTCCCCCTCTGAATCGCACGAGCCAATGGCGATCGGCGTTAGAGAGGACAAGAATTGACATGCACATGCGCCTTAACGCTTCATGTTGCACTTACTTCACACGCTTCCGTAAACGTTCACCAGTGTAGCCTCCAATCCTCGGGGGCCTATAAAAGTTTAAAATGAAAAAAAAAATTGTCCAAATTTGTTTCAGTTTTTATTCCTATTTATATTTCTCTCACCTCTGAAGAGTAGCGAAGCGTAGCGTGGCCGAACGATGAAAATACAATAGTTACGTTCGAGAACGCTACTGTACAGATGGCGCCACTATACTTTTGCCGGAACGACGCGCTCCGAAGCTTCGAGAATGCGCCACTCTTGGGCTGGCTGGCCTGACCGGGCAGTCTGAGCACAGGACTGGAAGAGAGCGGACGCGTAATCTTCCGAATAGTGCAACATTAAATAAAATATTTCGAGGACGCGTGCAGTTTTGGAGTACAATCCCATCGGTCTCTGATAGCTTCGTGGTCTCGGTACGTCTGAGCGTAAAAAGACTAGATCACGACGAGATCCTACATTTTCCCTGTGCCAGTATAAAATCCAAAAGAATCGCTTGTTACTTTTTAAGCGAACGTCTGATTGAAAAAGAGTTTTTGGTTTTTGTTTGTTACAGAAAATGGGGAAACCACTCGTCTTCGTGACTGGAAATATAAAGAAACTAGAAGAGGTCGTATCAATATTGGGGAAGAATTTTCCCCGTGAGATCATAAACAAAGACATTGATCTAGCGGAATATCAAGGGGATGCGGATGATATAAGCATAGCAAAATGTCGTGCAGCGTATGAAATCGTAAAAGGTCCGGTGATCATCGAGGATACGTGCTTATGTTTCGACGCGATGAACGGTCTACCGGGTCCTTACATTAAATGGTTCTCGGACAAGCTAGGACCCGATGGACTGCACAAAATGCTAGATGGTTGGAAGGATAAAGGTGCTGAAGCAATATGCACGTTTGCTTACACGAACGGAGACTCGGACGGATCTGTCATCCTTTTCAAAGGTCGTACAAGAGGAACAATCGTCAGTCCAAAAGGTCCCCGGGACTTCGGTTGGGATCCCATTTTTCTTCCAGACGGTTACGACCAAACTTATGCAGAATTACTGAAATCGGTAAAAAATGAAATCTCACACAGACACCGAGCATTAGAAAAATTGAAGGATTATTTTAACGGCAAAGAAACTCTCGTACATTGCAATTAATTTTTTACATATTATATGTTAAACAAATGTACCATCATTAAAATTTCATTTTCAAACACGATCATTATTTTAACGGCTTATTTATTCAATCCCTCGAACCTCTCTCTTTCTCACTCTTTTTCGCTGTCTCTCTCCATCTCTCTCCATCTTTCCATTTCTCTATGTATCAATTCGCTCTATTTCGTTATTCCTCTATATATCTATCTATCTTTCTAAATTTCTATCTTTTTCTATCCCACTCTAACTATCTCTTTCTAACTTCGCTTTGTTATCTCTCTTCGTCACTTCGTTTCTCTTTTTCCATCTTTGCATTTCCCTTTCTCTCTATCTTTTTCTGTCACCTTACCACTACCTACCATCTCTCACCGTCTCTCTCTCTCTCACCGTCTCTCTCGCTCACCGTCTCTCTCGCTCACCGTCTCTCTCTCTCTCACCGTCTCTCTCTCTCTCTCTCTCTCTGTCCCTCTCTCTCTCTTTCTCTCTCTCTTTCTCTCTCTCTCTCGCCGTCTCTCTATCTTTCTCTTTCTCTCCCTCTCTCACTCTTTCACTGTCTGTCTGTCTCCCTCTCTCTCTCTCTTTCTTTCCATCTCTCTCTATGTTTCGATTTTTGTATCTCTTAATTCGTTCTATTTTGTTATCCCTCTAACTCCCGATATCTATCTATCTTTCTATCTCTCTATTTCTTTCTATCCCTCTCTCACTATCTTTTTCTTACTTCGCTTCTATATCTATCTTTGTCTCTTTATTAATCACTCTATCTCTGCGTCTCCCGTTCTCTCTATCTTTATACCTATTAACTATATCTATCCCTAACACCGAAAGTTTTTCTCTCAATAGTCGTTTCCCCCTCTGAATCGCACGAGCCAATGGCGATCGGCGTTAGAGAGGACAAGAATTGACATGCACATGCGCCTTAACGCTTCATGTTGCACTTACTTCACACGCTTCCGTAAACGTTCACCAGTGTAGCCTCCAATCCTCGGGGGCCTATAAAAGTTTAAAATGAAAAAAAAAATTGTGCAAATTTGTTTCAGTTTTTATTCCTATTTATATTTCTCTCACCTCTGAAGAGTAGCGAAGCGTAGCGTGGCCGAACGATGAAAATACAATAGTTACGTTCGAGAACGCTACTGTACAGATGGCGCCACTATACTTTTGCCGGAACGACGCGCTCCGAAGCTTCGAGAATGCGCCACTCTTGGGCTGGCTGGCCTGACCGGGCAGTCTGAGCACAGGACTGGAAGTGAGCGGACGCGTAATCTTCCGAATAGTGCAACATTAAATAAAATATTTCGAGGACGCGTGCAGTTTTGGAGTACAATCCCATCGGTCTCTGATAGCTTCGTGGTCTCGGTACGTCTGAGCGTAAAAAGACTAGATCACGACGAGATCCTACATTTTCCCTGTGCCAGTATAAAATCCAAAAGAATCGCTTGTTACTTTTTAAGCGAACGTCTGATTGAAAAAGAGTTTTTGGTTTTTGTTTGTTACAGAAAATGGGGAAACCACTCGTCTTCGTGACTGGAAATATAAAGAAACTAGAAGAGGTCGTATCAATATTGGGGAAGAATTTTCCCCGTGAGATCATAAACAAAGACATTGATCTAGCGGAATATCAAGGGGATGCGGATGATATAAGCATAGCAAAATGTCGTGCAGCGTATGAAATCGTAAAAGGTCCGGTGATCATCGAGGATACGTGCTTATGTTTCGACGCGATGAACGGTCTACCGGGTCCTTACATTAAATGGTTCTCGGACAAGCTAGGACCCGATGGACTGCACAAAATGCTAGATGGTTGGAAGGATAAAGGTGCTGAAGCAATATGCACGTTTGCTTACACGAACGGAGACTCGGACGGATCTGTCATCCTTTTCAAAGGTCGTACAAGAGGAACAATCGTCAGTCCAAAAGGTCCCCGGGACTTCGGTTGGGATCCCATTTTTCTTCCAGACGGTTACGACCAAACTTATGCAGAATTACCGAAATCGGTAAAAAATGAAATCTCACACAGACACCGAGCATTAGAAAAAATGAAGGATTATTTTAACGGCAAAGAAACTCTCGTACATTGCAATTAATTTTTTACATATTATATGTTAAACAAATGTACCATCATTAAAATTTCATTTTCAAACACGATCATTATTTTAACGGCTTATTTATTCAATCCCTCGAACCTCTCTCTTTCTCACTCTTTTTCGCTGTCTCTCTCCTTCTCTCTCCATCTTTCCATTTCTCTATGTATCAATTCGCTCTATTTCGTTATTCCTCTATATATCTATCTATCTTTCTAAATTTCTATCTTTTTCTATCCCACTCTAACTATCTCTTTCTAACTTCGCTTTGTTATCTCTCTTCGTCACTTCATTTCTCTTTTTCCATCTTTGCATTTCCCTTTCTCTCTATCTTTTTCTGTCACCTTACCACTACCTACCATCTCTCACCGTCTCTCTCGCTCACCGTCTCTCTCTCTCTCTCACCGTCTCTCTCTCTCTCTCTCTCTCTGTCCCTCTCTCTCTCTTTCTCTCTCTCGCCGTCTCTCTATCTTTCTCTTTCTCTCCCTCTCTCTCTCTTTCACTGTCTGTCTGTCTCCCTCTCTCTCTCTCTTTCTTTCCATCTCTCTCTATCTTTCGATTTTTGTATCTCTTAATTCGTTCTATTTTGTTATCCCTCTAACTCCCGATATCTATCTATCTTCCTATCTCTCTATTTCTTTCTATCCCTCTCTCACTATCTTTTTCTTACTTCGCTTCTATATCTATCTTTGTCTCTTTATTAATCACTCTATCTCTGCGTCTCCCGTTCTCTCTATCTTTATACCTATTAACTATATCTATCCCTAACACCGAAAGTTTTTCTCTCAATAGTCGTTTCCCCCTCTGAATCGCACGAGCCAATGGCGATCGGCGTTAGAGAGGACAAGAATTGACATGCACATGCGCCTTAACGCTTCATGTTGCACTTACTTCACACGCTTCCGTAAACGTTCACCAGTGTAGCCTCCAATCCTCGGGGGCCTATAAAAGTTTAAAATGAAAAAAAAAATTGTGCAAATTTGTTTCAGTTTTTATTCCTATTTATATTTCTCTCACCTCTGAAGAGTAGCGAAGCGTAGCGTGGCCGAACGATGAAAATACAATAGTTACGTTCGTGAACGCTACTGTACAGATGGCGCCACTATACTTTTGCCGGAACGACGCGCACCGAAGCTTCGAGAATGCGCCACTCTTGGGCTGGCTGGCCTGACCGGGCAGTCTGAGCACAGGACTGGAAGTGAGCGGACGCGTAATCTTCCGAATAGTGCAACATTAAATAAAATATTTCGAGGACGCGTGCAGTTTTGGAGTACAATCCCATCGGTCTCTGATAGCTTCGTGGTCTCGGTACGTCTGAGCGTAAAAAGACTAGATCACGACGAGATCCTACATTTTCCCTGTGCCAGTATAAAATCCAAAAGAATCGCTTGTTACTTTTTAAGCGAACGTCTGATTGAAAAAGAGTTTTTGGTTTTTGTTTGTTACAGAAAATGGGGAAACCACTCGTCTTCGTGACTGGAAATATAAAGAAACTAGAAGAGGTCGTATCAATATTGGGGAAGAATTTTCCCCGTGAGATCATAAACAAAGACATTGATCTAGCGGAATATCAAGGGGATGCGGATGATATAAGCATAGCAAAATGTCGTGCAGCGTATGAAATCGTAAAAGGTCCGGTGATCATCGAGGATACGTGCTTATGTTTCGACGCGATGAACGGTCTACCGGGTCCTTACATTAAATGGTTCTCGGACAAGCTAGGACCCGATGGACTGCACAAAATGCTAGATGGTTGGAAGGAAAAAGGTGCTGAAGCAATATGCACGTTTGCTTACACGAACGGAGACTCGGACGGATCTGTCATCCTTTTCAAAGGTCGTACAAGAGGAACAATCGTCAGTCCAAAAGGTCCCCGGGACTTCGGTTGGGATCCCATTTTTCTTCCAGACGGTTACGACCAAACTTATGCAGAATTACCGAAATCGGTAAAAAATGAAATCTCACACAGACACCGAGCATTAGAAAAAATGAAGGATTATTTTAACGGCAAAGAAACTCTCGTACATTGCAATTAATTTTTTACATATTATATGTTAAACAAATGTACCATCATTAAAATTTCATTTTCAAACACGATCATTATTTTAACGGCTTATTTATTCAATCCCTCGAACCTCTCTCTTTCTCACTCTTTTTCGCTGTCTCTCTCCTTCTCTCTCCATCTTTCCATTTCTCTATGTATCAATTCCCTCTATTTCGTTATTCCTCTATATATCTATCTATCTTTCTAAATTTCTATCTTTTTCTATCCCACTCTAACTATCTCTTTCTAACTTCGCTTTGTTATCTCTCTTCGTCACTTCATTTCTCTTTTTCCATCTTTGCATTTCCCTTTCTCTCTATCTTTTTCTGTCACCTTACCACTACCTACCATCTCTCACCGTCTCTCTCGCTCACCGTCTCTCTCTCTCTCTCACCGTCTCTCTCTCTCTCTCTCTCTCTCTGTCCCTCTCTCTCTCTTTCTCTCTCTCGCCGTCTCTCTATCTTTCTCTTTCTCTCCCTCTCTCTCTCTTTCACTGTCTGTCTGTCTCCCTCTCTCTCTCTCTTTCTTTCCATCTCTCTCTATCTTTCGATTTTTGTATCTCTTAATTCGTTCTATTTTGTTATCCCTCTAACTCCCGATATCTATCTATCTTCCTATCTCTCTATTTCTTTCTATCCCTCTCTCACTATCTTTTTCTTACTTCGCTTCTATATCTATCTTTGTCTCTTTATTAATCACTCTATCTCTGCGTCTCCCGTTCTCTCTATCTTTATACCTATTAACTATATCTATCCCTAACACCGAAAGTTTTTCTCTCAATAGTCGTTTCCCCCTCTGAATCGCACGAGCCAATGGCGATCGGCGTTAGAGAGGACAAGAATTGACATGCACATGCGCCTTAACGCTTCATGTTGCACTTACTTCACACGCTTCCGTAAACGTTCACCAGTGTAGCCTCCAATCCTCGGGGGCCTATAAAAGTTTAAAATGAAAAAAAAAATTGTCCAAATTTGTTTCAGTTTTTATTCCTATTTATATTTCTCTCACCTCTGAAGAGTAGCGAAGCGTAGCGTGGCCGAACGATGAAAATACAATAGTTACGTTCGAGAACGCTACTGTACAGATGGCGCCACTATACTTTTGCCGGAACGACGCGCTCCGAAGCTTCGAGAATGCGCCACTCTTGGGCTGGCTGGCCTGACCGGGCAGTCTGAGCACAGGACTGGAAGTGAGCGGACGCGTAATCTTCCGAATAGTGCAACATTAAATAAAATATTTCGAGGACGCGTGCAGTTTTGGAGTACAATCCCATCGGTCTCTGATAGCTTCGTGGTCTCGGTACGTCTGAGCGTAAAAAGACTAGATCACGACGAGATCCTACATTTTCCCTGTGCCAGTATAAAATCCAAAAGAATCGCTTGTTACTTTTTAAGCGAACGTCTGATTGAAAAAGAGTTTTTGGTTTTTGTTTGTTACAGAAAATGGGGAAACCACTCGTCTTCGTGACTGGAAATATAAGGAAACTAGAAGAGGTCGTATCAATATTGGGGAAGAATTTTCCCCGTGAGATCATAAACAAAGACATTGATCTAGCGGAATATCAAGGGGATGCGGATGATATAAGCATAGCAAAATGTCGTGCAGCGTATGAAATCGTAAAAGGTCCGGTGATCATCGAGGATACGTGCTTATGTTTCGACGCGATGAACGGTCTACCGGGTCCTTACATTAAATGGTTCTCGGACAAGCTAGGACCCGATGGACTGCACAAAATGCTAGATGGTTGGAAGGATAAAGGTGCTGAAGCAATATGCACGTTTGCTTACACGAACGGAGACTCGGACGGATCTGTCATCCTTTTCAAAGGTCGTACAAGAGGAACAATCGTCAGTCCAAAAGGTCCCCGGGACTTCGGTTGGGATCCCATTTTTCTTCCAGACGGTTACGACCAAACTTATGCAGAATTACCGAAATCGGTAAAAAATGAAATCTCACACAGACACCGAGCATTAGAAAAATTGAAGGATTATTTTAACGGCAAAGAAACTCTCGTACATTGCAATTAATTTTTTACATATTATATGTTAAACAAATGTACCATCATTAAAATTTCATTTTCAAACACGATCATTATTTTAACGGCTTATTTATTCAATCCCTCGAACCTCTCTCTTTCTCACTCTTTTTCGCTGTCTCTCTCCATCTCTCTCCATCTTTCCATTTCTCTATGTATCAATTCGCTCTATTTCGTTATTCCTCTATATATCTATCTATCTTTCTAAATTTCTATCTTTTTCTATCCCACTCTAACTATCTCTTTCTAACGTCGCTTTGTTATCTCTCTTCGTCACTTCGTTTCTCTTTTTCCATCTTTGCATTTCCCTTTCTCTCTATCTTTTTCTGTCACCTTACCACTACCTACCATCTCTCACCGTCTCTCTCTCTCTCACCGTCTCTCTCTCTCTCTCTCTCTCTCTCTCTCTGTCCCTCTCTCTCTCTTTCTCTCTCTCTTTATCTCTCTCTCTCGCCGTCTCTCTATCTTTCTCTTTCTCTCCCTCTCTCTCTCTTTCACTGTCTGTCTGTCTCCCTCTCTCTCTCTTTCTTTCCATCTCTCTCTATCTTTCGATTTTTGTATCTCTTAATTCGTTCTATTTTGTTATCCCTCTAACTCCCGATATTTATCTATCTTCCTATCTCTCTATTTCTTTCTATCCCTCTCTCACTATCTTTTTCTTACTTCGCTTCTATATCTATCTTTGTCTCTTTATTAATCACTCTATCTCTGCGTCTCCCGTTCTCTCTATCTTTATACCTATTAACTATATCTATCCCTAACACCGAAAGTTCTTCTCTCAATAGTCGTTTCCCCCTCTGAATCGCACGAGCCAATGGCGATCGGCGTTAGAGAGGACAAGAATTGACATGCACATGCGCCTTAACGCTTCATGTTGCACTTACTTCACACGCTTCCGTAAACGTTCACCAGTGTAGCCTCCAATCCTCGGGGGCCTATAAAAGTTTAAAATGAAAAAAAAAATTGTCCAAATTTGTTTCAGTTTTTATTCCTATTTATATTTCTCTCACCTCTGAAGAGTAGCGAAGCGTAGCGTGGCCGAACGATGAAAATACAATAGTTACGTTCGAGAACGCTACTGTACAGATGGCGCCACTATACTTTTGCCGGAACGACGCGCTCCGAAGCTTCGAGAATGCGCCACTCTTGGGCTGGCTGGCCTGACCGGGCAGTCTGAGCACAGGACTGGAAGAGAGCGGACGCGTAATCTTCCGAATAGTGCAACATTAAATAAAATATTTCGAGGACGCGTGCAGTTTTGGAGTACAATCCCATCGGTCTCTGATAGCTTCGTGGTCTCGGTACGTCTGAGCGTAAAAAGACTAGATCACGACGAGATCCTACATTTTCCCTGTGCCAGTATAAAATCCAAAAGAATCGCTTGTTACTTTTTAAGCGAACGTCTGATTGAAAAAGAGTTTTTGGTTTTTGTTTGTTACAGAAAATGGGGAAACCACTCGTCTTCGTGACTGGAAATATAAAGAAACTAGAAGAGGTCGTATCAATATTGGGGAAGAATTTTCCCCGTGAGATCATAAACAAAGACATTGATCTAGCGGAATATCAAGGGGATGCGGATGATATAAGCATAGCAAAATGTCGTGCAGCGTATGAAATCGTAAAAGGTCCGGTGATCATCGAGGATACGTGCTTATGTTTCGACGCGATGAACGGTCTACCGGGTCCTTACATTAAATGGTTCTCGGACAAGCTAGGACCCGATGGACTGCACAAAATGCTAGATGGTTGGAAGGATAAAGGTGCTGAAGCAATATGCACGTTTGCTTACACGAACGGAGACTCGGACGGATCTGTCATCCTTTTCAAAGGTCGTACAAGAGGAACAATCGTCAGTCCAAAAGGTCCCCGGGACTTCGGTTGGGATCCCATTTTTCTTCCAGACGGTTACGACCAAACTTATGCAGAATTACCGAAATCGGTAAAAAATGAAATCTCACACAGACACCGAGCATTAGAAAAATTGAAGGATTATTTTAACGGCAAAGAAACTCTCGTACATTGCAATTAATTTTTTACATATTATATGTTAAACAAATGTACCATCATTAAAATTTCATTTTCAAACACGATCATTATTTTAACGGCTTATTTATTCAATCCCTCGAACCTCTCTCTTTCTCACTCTTTTTCGCTGTCTCTCTCCATCTCTCTCCATCTTTCCATTTCTCTATGTATCAATTCGCTCTATTTCGTTATTCCTCTATATATCTATCTATCTTTCTAAATTTCTATCTTTTTCTATCCCACTCTAACTATCTCTTTCTAACGTCGCTTTGTTATCTCTCTTCGTCACTTCGTTTCTCTTTTTCCATCTTTGCATTTCCCTTTCTCTCTATCTTTTTCTGTCACCTTACCACTACCTACCATCTCTCACCGTCTCTCTCTCTCTCACCGTCTCTCTCTCTCTCTCTCTCTCTCTCTCTCTCTGTCCCTCTCTCTCTCTTTCTCTCTCTCTTTATCTCTCTCTCTCGCCGTCTCTCTATCTGTCTCTTTCTCTCCCTCTCTCTCTCTTTCACTGTCTGTCTGTCTCCCTCTCTCTCTCTTTCTTTCCATCTCTCTCTATCTTTCGATTTTTGTATCTCTTAATTCGTTCTATTTTGTTATCCCTCTAACTCCCGATATTTATCTATCTTCCTATCTCTCTATTTCTTTCTATCCCTCTCTCACTATCTTTTTCTTACTTCGCTTCTATATCTATCTTTGTCTCTTTATTAATCACTCTATCTCTGCGTCTCCCGTTCTCTCTATCTTTATACCTATTAACTATATCTATCCCTAACACCGAAAGTTCTTCTCTCAATAGTCGTTTCCCCCTCTGAATCGCACGAGCCAATGGCGATCGGCGTTAGAGAGGACAAGAATTGACATGCACATGCGCCTTAACGCTTCATGTTGCACTTACTTCACACGCTTCCGTAAACGTTCACCAGTGTAGCCTCCAATCCTCGGGGGCCTATAAAAGTTTAAAATGAAAAAAAAAATTGTCCAAATTTGTTTCAGTTTTTATTCCTATTTATATTTCTCTCACCTCTGAAGAGTAGCGAAGCGTAGCGTGGCCGAACGATGAAAATACAATAGTTACGTTCGAGAACGCTACTGTACAGATGGCGCCACTATACTTTTGCCGGAACGACGCGCTCCGAAGCTTCGAGAATGCGCCACTCTTGGGCTGGCTGGCCTGACCGGGCAGTCTGAGCACAGGACTGGAAGAGAGCGGACGCGTAATCTTCCGAATAGTGCAACATTAAATAAAATATTTCGAGGACGCGTGCAGTTTTGGAGTACAATCCCATCGGTCTCTGATAGCTTCGTGGTCTCGGTACGTCTGAGCGTAAAAAGACTAGATCACGACGAGATCCTACATTTTCCCTGTGCCAGTATAAAATCCAAAAGAATCGCTTGTTACTTTTTAAGCGAACGTCTGATTGAAAAAGAGTTTTTGGTTTTTGTTTGTTACAGAAAATGGGGAAACCACTCGTCTTCGTGACTGGAAATATAAAGAAACTAGAAGAGGTCGTATCAATATTGGGGAAGAATTTTCCCCGTGAGATCATAAACAAAGACATTGATCTAGCGGAATATCAAGGGGATGCGGATGATATAAGCATAGCAAAATGTCGTGCAGCGTATGAAATCGTAAAAGGTCCGGTGATCATCGAGGATACGTGCTTATGTTTCGACGCGATGAACGGTCTACCGGGTCCTTACATTAAATGGTTCTCGGACAAGCTAGGACCCGATGGACTGCACAAAATGCTAGATGGTTGGAAGGATAAAGGTGCTGAAGCAATATGCACGTTTGCTTACACGAACGGAGACTCGGACGGATCTGTCATCCTTTTCAAAGGTCGTACAAGAGGAACAATCGTCAGTCCAAAAGGTCCCCGGGACTTCGGTTGGGATCCCATTTTTCTTCCAGACGGTTACGACCAAACTTATGCAGAATTACTGAAATCGGTAAAAAATGAAATCTCACACAGACACCGAGCATTAGAAAAATTGAAGGATTATTTTAACGGCAAAGAAACTCTCGTACATTGCAATTAATTTTTTACATATTATATGTTAAACAAATGTACCATCATTAAAATTTCATTTTCAAACACGATCATTATTTTAACGGCTTATTTATTCAATCCCTCGAACCTCTCTCTTTCTCACTCTTTTTCGCTGTCTCTCTCCATCTCTCTCCATCTTTCCATTTCTCTATGTATCAATTCGCTCTATTTCGTTATTCCTCTATATATCTATCTATCTTTCTAAATTTCTATCTTTTTCTATCCCACTCTAACTATCTCTTTCTAACGTCGCTTTGTTATCTCTCTTCGTCACTTCGTTTCTCTTTTTCCATCTTTGCATTTCCCTTTCTCTCTATCTTTTTCTGTCACCTTACCACTACCTACCATCTCTCACCGTCTCTCTCTCTCTCACCGTCTCTCTCGCTCACCGTCTCTCTCGCTCACCGTCTCTCTCTCTCTCACCGTCTCTCTCTCTCTCTCTCTCTCTGTCCCTCTCTCTCTCTTTCTCTCTCTCTTTCTCTCTCTCTCTCGCCGTCTCTCTATCTTTCTCTTTCTCTCCCTCTCTCACTCTTTCACTGTCTGTCTGTCTCCCTCTCTCTCTCTCTTTCTTTCCATCTCTCTCTATGTTTCGATTTTTGTATCTCTTAATTCGTTCTATTTTGTTATCCCTCTAACTCCCGATATCTATCTATCTTTCTATCTCTCTATTTCTTTCTATCCCTCTCTCACTATCTTTTTCTTACTTCGCTTCTATATCTATCTTTGTCTCTTTATTAATCACTCTATCTCTGCGTCTCCCGTTCTCTCTATCTTTATACCTATTAACTATATCTATCCCTAACACCGAAAGTTTTTCTCTCAATAGTCGTTTCCCCCTCTGAATCGCACGAGCCAATGGCGATCGGCGTTAGAGAGGACAAGAATTGACATGCACATGCGCCTTAACGCTTCATGTTGCACTTACTTCACACGCTTCCGTAAACGTTCACCAGTGTAGCCTCCAATCCTCGGGGGCCTATAAAAGTTTAAAATGAAAAAAAAAATTGTGCAAATTTGTTTCAGTTTTTATTCCTATTTATATTTCTCTCACCTCTGAAGAGTAGCGAAGCGTAGCGTGGCCGAACGATGAAAATACAATAGTTACGTTCGAGAACGCTACTGTACAGATGGCGCCACTATACTTTTGCCGGAACGACGCGCTCCGAAGCTTCGAGAATGCGCCACTCTTGGGCTGGCTGGCCTGACCGGGCAGTCTGAGCACAGGACTGGAAGTGAGCGGACGCGTAATCTTCCGAATAGTGCAACATTAAATAAAATATTTCGAGGACGCGTGCAGTTTTGGAGTACAATCCCATCGGTCTCTGATAGCTTCGTGGTCTCGGTACGTCTGAGCGTAAAAAGACTAGATCACGACGAGATCCTACATTTTCCCTGTGCCAGTATAAAATCCAAAAGAATCGCTTGTTACTTTTTAAGCGAACGTCTGATTGAAAAAGAGTTTTTGGTTTTTGTTTGTTACAGAAAATGGGGAAACCACTCGTCTTCGTGACTGGAAATATAAAGAAACTAGAAGAGGTCGTATCAATATTGGGGAAGAATTTTCCCCGTGAGATCATAAACAAAGACATTGATCTAGCGGAATATCAAGGGGATGCGGATGATATAAGCATAGCAAAATGTCGTGCAGCGTATGAAATCGTAAAAGGTCCGGTGATCATCGAGGATACGTGCTTATGTTTCGACGCGATGAACGGTCTACCGGGTCCTTACATTAAATGGTTCTCGGACAAGCTAGGACCCGATGGACTGCACAAAATGCTAGATGGTTGGAAGGATAAAGGTGCTGAAGCAATATGCACGTTTGCTTACACGAACGGAGACTCGGACGGATCTGTCATCCTTTTCAAAGGTCGTACAAGAGGAACAATCGTCAGTCCAAAAGGTCCCCGGGACTTCGGTTGGGATCCCATTTTTCTTCCAGACGGTTACGACCAAACTTATGCAGAATTACCGAAATCGGTAAAAAATGAAATCTCACACAGACACCGAGCATTAGAAAAAATGAAGGATTATTTTAACGGCAAAGAAACTCTCGTACATTGCAATTAATTTTTTACATATTATATGTTAAACAAATGTACCATCATTAAAATTTCATTTTCAAACACGATCATTATTTTAACGGCTTATTTATTCAATCCCTCGAACCTCTCTCTTTCTCACTCTTTTTCGCTGTCTCTCTCCTTCTCTCTCCATCTTTCCATTTCTCTATGTATCAATTCGCTCTATTTCGTTATTCCTCTATATATCTATCTATCTTTCTAAATTTCTATCTTTTTCTATCCCACTCTAACTATCTCTTTCTAACTTCGCTTTGTTATCTCTCTTCGTCACTTCATTTCTCTTTTTCCATCTTTGCATTTCCCTTTCTCTCTATCTTTTTCTGTCACCTTACCACTACCTACCATCTCTCACCGTCTCTCTCGCTCACCGTCTCTCTCTCTCTCTCACCGTCTCTCTCTCTCTCTCTCTCTCTGTCCCTCTCTCTCTCTTTCTCTCTCTCGCCGTCTCTCTATCTTTCTCTTTCTCTCCCTCTCTCTCTCTTTCACTGTCTGTCTGTCTCCCTCTCTCTCTCTCTTTCTTTCCATCTCTCTCTATCTTTCGATTTTTGTATCTCTTAATTCGTTCTATTTTGTTATCCCTCTAACTCCCGATATCTATCTATCTTCCTATCTCTCTATTTCTTTCTATCCCTCTCTCACTATCTTTTTCTTACTTCGCTTCTATATCTATCTTTGTCTCTTTATTAATCACTCTATCTCTGCGTCTCCCGTTCTCTCTATCTTTATACCTATTAACTATATCTATCCCTAACACCGAAAGTTTTTCTCTCAATAGTCGTTTCCCCCTCTGAATCGCACGAGCCAATGGCGATCGGCGTTAGAGAGGACAAGAATTGACATGCACATGCGCCTTAACGCTTCATGTTGCATTTACTTCACACGCTTCCGTAAACGTTCACCAGTGTAGCCTCCAATCCTCGGGGGCCTATAAAAGTTTAAAATGAAAAAAAAAATTGTGCAAATTTGTTTCAGTTTTTATTCCTATTTATATTTCTCTCACCTCTGAAGAGTAGCGAAGCGTAGCGTGGCCGAACGATGAAAATACAATAGTTACGTTCGAGAACGCTACTGTACAGATGGCGCCACTATACTTTTGCCGGAACGACGCGCTCCGAAGCTTCGAGAATGCGCCACTCTTGGGCTGGCTGGCCTGACCGGGCAGTCTGAGCACAGGACTGGAAGAGAGCGGACGCGTAATCTTCCGAATAGTGCAACATTAAATAAAATATTTCGAGGACGCGTGCAGTTTTGGAGTACAATCCCATCGGTCTCTGATAGCTTCGTGGTCTCGGTACGTCTGAGCGTAAAAAGACTAGATCACGACGAGATCCTACATTTTCCCTGTGCCAGTATAAAATCCAAAAGAATCGCTTGTTACTTTTTAAGCGAACGTCTGATTGAAAAAGAGTTTTTGGTTTTTGTTTGTTACAGAAAATGGGGAAACCACTCGTCTTCGTGACTGGAAATATAAAGAAACTAGAAGAGGTCGTATCAATATTGGGGAAGAATTTTCCCCGTGAGATCATAAACAAAGACATTGATCTAGCGGAATATCAAGGGGATGCGGATGATATAAGCATAGCAAAATGTCGTGCAGCGTATGAAATCGTAAAAGGTCCGGTGATCATCGAGGATACGTGCTTATGTTTCGACGCGATGAACGGTCTACCGGGTCCTTACATTAAATGGTTCTCGGACAAGCTAGGACCCGATGGACTGCACAAAATGCTAGATGGTTGGAAGGATAAAGGTGCTGAAGCAATATGCACGTTTGCTTACACGAACGGAGACTCGGACGGATCTGTCATCCTTTTCAAAGGTCGTACAAGAGGAACAATCGTCAGTCCAAAAGGTCCCCGGGACTTCGGTTGGGATCCCATTTTTCTTCCAGACGGTTACGACCAAACTTATGCAGAATTACCGAAATCGGTAAAAAATGAAATCTCACACAGACACCGAGCATTAGAAAAATTGAAGAATTATTTTAACGGCAAAGAAACTCTCGTACATTGCAATTAATTTTTTACATATTATATGTTAAACAAATGTACCATCATTAAAATTTCATTTTCAAACACGATCATTATTTTAACGGCTTATTTATTCAATCCCTCGAACCTCTCTCTTTCTCACTCTTTTTCGCTGTCTCTCTCCATCTCTCTCCATCTTTCCATTTCTCTATGTATCAATTCGCTCTATTTCGTTATTCCTCTATATATCTATCTATCTTTCTAAATTTCTATCTTTTTCTATCCCACTCTAACTATCTCTTTCTAACTTCGCTTTGTTATCTCTCTTCGTCACTTCATTTCTCTTTTTCCATCTTTGCATTTCCCTTTCTCTCTATCTTTTTCTGTCACCTTACCACTACCTACCATCTCTCACCGTCTCTCTCGCTCACCGTCTCTCTCTCTCTCACCGTCTCTCTCTCTCTCTCTCTCTCTCTCTCTCTCTCTCTCTCTCTCTCTCTCTCTCTCTCTCTCTCTCTCCTCTCTCTCTCTTTCACTGTCTGTCTGTCTCCCTCTCTCTCTTTCTTTCCATCTCTCTCTATCTTTCGATTTTTGTATCTCTTAATTCGTTCTATTTTGTTATCCCTCTAACTCCCGATATCTATCTATCTTTCTATCTCTCTATTTCTATCTATCCCTCTCTCACTATATTTTTCTTACTTCGCTTCTATATCTATCTTTGTCTCTTTATTAATCACTCTATCTCTGCGTCTCCCGTTCTCTCTATCTTTATACCTATTAACTATATCTATCCCTAACACCGAAAGTTTTTCTCTCAATAGTCGTTTCCCCCTCTGAATCGCACGAGCCAATGGCGATCGGCGTTAGAGAGGACAAGAATTGACATGCACATGCGCCTTAACGCTTCATGTTGCACTTACTTCACACGCTTCCGTAAACGTTCACCAGTGTAGCCTCCAATCCTCGGGGGCCTATAAAAGTTTAAAATGAAAAAAAAAATTGTGCAAATTTGTTTCAGTTTTTATTCCTATTTATATTTCTCTCACCTCTGAAGAGTAGCGAAGCGTAGCGTGGCCGAACGATGAAAATACAATAGTTACGTTCGAGAACGCTACTGTACAGATGGCGCCACTATACTTTTGCCGGAACGACGCGCTCCGAAGCTTCGAGAATGCGCCACTCTTGGGCTGGCTGGCCTGACCGGGCAGTCTGAGCACAGGACTGGAAGAGAGCGGACGCGTAATCGTCCGAATAGTGCAACATTAAATAAAATATTTCGAGGACGCGTGCAGTTTTGGAGTACAATCCCATCGGTCTCTGATAGCTTCGTGGTCTCGGTACGTCTGAGCGTAAAAAGACTAGATCACGACGAGATCCTACATTTTCCCTGTGCCAGTATAAAATCCAAAAGAATCGCTTGTTACTTTTTAAGCGAACGTCTGATTGAAAAAGAGTTTTTGGTTTTTGTTTGTTACAGAAAATGGGGAAACCACTCGTCTTCGTGACTGGAAATATAAAGAAACTAGAAGAGGTCGTATCAATATTGGGGAAGAATTTTCCCCGTGAGATCATAAACAAAGACATTGATCTAGCGGAATATCAAGGGGATGCGGATGATATAAGCATAGCAAAATGTCGTGCAGCGTATGAAATCGTAAAAGGTCCGGTGATCATCGAGGATACGTGCTTATGTTTCGACGCGATGAACGGTCTACCGGGTCCTTACATTAAATGGTTCTCGGACAAGCTAGGACCCGATGGACTGCACAAAATGCTAGATGGTTGGAAGGATAAAGGTGCTGAAGCAATATGCACGTTTGCTTACACGAACGGAGACTCGGACGGATCTGTCATCCTTTTCAAAGGTCGTACAAGAGGAACAATCGTCAGTCCAAAAGGTCCCCGGGACTTCGGTTGGGATCCCATTTTTCTTCCAGACGGTTACGACCAAACTTATGCAGAATTACCGAAATCGGTAAAAAATGAAATCTCACACAGACACCGAGCATTAGAAAAAATGAAGGATTATTTTAACGGCAAAGAAACTCTCGTACATTGCAATTAATTTTTTACATATTATATGTTAAACAAATGTACCATCATTAAAATTTCATTTTCAAACACGATCATTATTTTAACGGCTTATTTATTCAATCCCTCGAACCTCTCTCTTTCTCACTCTTTTTCGCTGTCTCTCTCCTTCTCTCTCCATCTTTCCATTTCTCTATGTATCAATTCGCTCTATTTCGTTATTCCTCTATATATCTATCTATCTTTCTAAATTTCTATCTTTTTCTATCCCACTCTAACTATCTCTTTCTAACTTCGCTTTGTTATCTCTCTTCGTCACTTCATTTCTCTTTTTCCATCTTTGCATTTCCCTTTCTCTCTATCTTTTTCTGTCACCTTACCACTACCTACCATCTCTCACCGTCTCTCTCGCTCACCGTCTCTCTCTCTCTCTCACCGTCTCTCTCTCTCTCTCTCTCTCTCTGTCCCTCTCTCTCTCTTTCTCTCTCTCGCCGTCTCTCTATCTTTCTCTTTCTCTCCCTCTCTCTCTCTTTCACTGTCTGTCTGTCTCCCTCTCTCTCTCTCTTTCTTTCCATCTCTCTCTATCTTTCGATTTTTGTATCTCTTAATTCGTTCTATTTTGTTATCCCTCTAACTCCCGATATCTATCTATCTTCCTATCTCTCTATTTCTTTCTATCCCTCTCTCACTATCTTTTTCTTACTTCGCTTCTATATCTATCTTTGTCTCTTTATTAATCACTCTATCTCTGCGTCTCCCGTTCTCTCTATCTTTATACCTATTAACTATATCTATCCCTAACACCGAAAGTTTTTCTCTCAATAGTCGTTTCCCCCTCTGAATCGCACGAGCCAATGGCGATCGGCGTTAGAGAGGACAAGAATTGACATGCACATGCGCCTTAACGCTTCATGTTGCACTTACTTCACACGCTTCCGTAAACGTTCACCAGTGTAGCCTCCAATCCTCGGGGGCCTATAAAAGTTTAAAATGAAAAAAAAAATTGTGCAAATTTGTTTCAGTTTTTATTCCTATTTATATTTCTCTCACCTCTGAAGAGTAGCGAAGCGTAGCGTGGCCGAACGATGAAAATACAATAGTTACGTTCGAGAACGCTACTGTACAGATGGCGCCACTATACTTTTGCCGGAACGACGCGCTCCGAAGCTTCGAGAATGCGCCACTCTTGGGCTGGCTGGCCTGACCGGGCAGTCTGAGCACAGGACTGGAAGAGAGCGGACGCGTAATCGTCCGAATAGTGCAACATTAAATAAAATATTTCGAGGACGCGTGCAGTTTTGGAGTACAATCCCATCGGTCTCTGATAGCTTCGTGGTCTCGGTACGTCTGAGCGTAAAAAGACTAGATCACGACGAGATCCTACATTTTCCCTGTGCCAGTATAAAATCCAAAAGAATCGCTTGTTACTTTTTAAGCGAACGTCTGATTGAAAAAGAGTTTTTGGTTTTTGTTTGTTACAGAAAATGGGGAAACCACTCGTCTTCGTGACTGGAAATATAAAGAAACTAGAAGAGGTCGTATCAATATTGGGGAAGAATTTTCCCCGTGAGATCATAAACAAAGACATTGATCTAGCGGAATATCAAGGGGATGCGGATGATATAAGCATAGCAAAATGTCGTGCAGCGTATGAAATCGTAAAAGGTCCGGTGATCATCGAGGATACGTGCTTATGTTTCGACGCGATGAACGGTCTACCGGGTCCTTACATTAAATGGTTCTCGGACAAGCTAGGACCCGATGGACTGCACAAAATGCTAGATGGTTGGAAGGATAAAGGTGCTGAAGCAATATGCACGTTTGCTTACACGAACGGAGACTCGGACGGATCTGTCATCCTTTTCAAAGGTCGTACAAGAGGAACAATCGTCAGTCCAAAAGGTCCCCGGGACTTCGGTTGGGATCCCATTTTTCTTCCAGACGGTTACGACCAAACTTATGCAGAATTACCGAAATCGGTAAAAAATGAAATCTCACACAGACACCGAGCATTAGAAAAATTGAAGAATTATTTTAACGGCAAAGAAACTCTCGTACATTGCAATTAATTTTTTACATATTATATGTTAAACAAATGTACCATCATTAAAATTTCATTTTCAAACACGATCATTATTTTAACGGCTTATTTATTCAATCCCTCGAACCTCTCTCTTTCTCACTCTTTTTCGCTGTCTCTCTCCATCTCTCTCCATCTTTCCATTTCTCTATGTATCAATTCGCTCTATTTCGTTATTCCTCTATATATCTATCTATCTTTCTAAATTTCTATCTTTTTCTATCCCACTCTAACTATCTCTTTCTAACTTCGCTTGGTTATCTCTCTTCGTCACTTCGTTTCTCTTTTTCCATCTTTGCATTTCCCTTTCTCTCTATCTTTTTCTGTCACCTTACCACTAACTACCATCTCTCACCGTCTCTCTCGCTCACCGTCTCTCTCTCTCTCAACGTCTCTCTCTCTCTCTCTCTCTCTCTGTCCCTCTCTCTCTCTTTCTCTCTCTCTTTCTCTCTCTCTCTCGCCGTCTCTCTATCTTTCTCTTTCTCTCCCTCTCTCTCTCTTTCACTGTCTGTCTGTCTCCCTCTCTCTCTCTCTTTCTTTCCATCTCTCTCTATCTTTCGATTTTTGTATCTCTTAATTCGTTCTATTTTGTTATCCCTCTAACTCCCGATATCTATCTATCTTTCTATCTCTCTATTTCTTTCTATCCCTCTCTCACTATCTTTTTCTTACTTCGCTTCTATATCTATCTTTGTCTCTTTATTAATCACTCTATCTCTGCGTCTCCCGTTCTCTCTATCTTTATACCTATTAACTATATCTATCCCTAACACCGAAAGTTTTTCTCTCAATAGTCGTTTCCCCCTCTGAATCGCACGAGCCAATGGCGATCGGCGTTAGAGAGGACAAGAATTGACATGCACATGCGCCTTAACGCTTCATGTTGCATTTACTTCACACGCTTCCGTAAACGTTCACCAGTGTAGCCTCCAATCCTCGGGGGCCTATAAAAGTTTAAAATGAAAAAAAAAATTGTGCAAATTTGTTTCAGTTTTTATTTCTATTTATATTTCTCTCACCTCTGAAGAGTAGCGAAGCGTAGCGTGGCCGAACGATGAAAATACAATAGTTACGTTCGAGAACGCTACTGTACAGATGGCGCCACTATACTTTTGCCGGAACGACGCGCTCCGAAGCTTCGAGAATGCGCCACTCTTGGGCTGGCTGGCCTGACCGGGCAGTCTGAGCACAGGACTGGAAGAGAGCGGACGCGTAATCTTCCGAATAGTGCAACATTAAATAAAATATTTCGAGGACGCGTGCAGTTTTGGAGTACAATCCCATCGGTCTCTGATAGCTTCGTGGTCTCGGTACGTCTGAGCGTAAAAAGACTAGATCACGACGAGATCCTACATTTTCCCTGTGCCAGTATAAAATCCAAAAGAATCGCTTGTTACTTTTTAAGCGAACGTCTGATTGAAAAAGAGTTTTTAGTTTTTGTTTGTTACAGAAAATGTGGAAACCACTCGTCTTCGTGACTGGAAATATAAAGAAACTAGAAGAGGTCGTATCAATATTGGGGAAGAATTTTCCCCGTGAGATCATAAACAAAGACATTGATCTAGCGGAATATCAAGGGGATGCGGATGATATAAGCATAGCAAAATGTCGTGCAGCGTATGAAATCGTAAAAGGTCCGGTGATCATCGAGGATACGTGCTTATGTTTCGACGCGATGAACGGTCTACCGGGTCCTTACATTAAATGGTTCTCGGACAAGCTAGGACCCGATGGACTGCACAAAATGCTAGATGGTTGGAAGGATAAAGGTGCTGAAGCAATATGCACGTTTGCTTACACGAACGGAGACTCGGACGGATCTGTCATCCTTTTCAAAGGTCGTACAAGAGGAACAATCGTCAGTCCAAAAGGTCCCCGGGACTTCGGTTGGGATCCCATTTTTCTTCCAGACGGTTACGACCAAACTTATGCAGAATTACCGAAATCGGTAAAAAATGAAATCTCACACAGACACCGAGCATTAGAAAAAATGAAGGATTATTTTAACGGCAAAGAAACTCTCGTACATTGCAATTAATTTTTTACATATTATATGTTAAACAAATGTACCATCATTAAAATTTCATTTTCAAACACGATCATTATTTTAACGGCTTATTTATTCAATCCCTCGAACCTCTCTCTTTCTCACTCTTTTTCGCTGTCTCTCTCCTTCTCTCTCCATCTTTCCATTTCTCTATGTATCAATTCGCTCTATTTCGTTATTCCTCTATATATCTATCTATCTTTCTAAATTTCTATCTTTTTCTATCCCACTCTAACTATCTCTTTCTAACTTCGCTTTGTTATCTCTCTTCGTCACTTCATTTCTCTTTTTCCATCTTTGCATTTCCCTTTCTCTCTATCTTTTTCTGTCACCTTACCACTACCTACCATCTCTCACCGTCTCTCTCGCTCACCGTCTCTCTCTCTCTCACCGTCTCTCTCTCTCTCTCTCTGTCCCTCTCTCTCTCTTTCTCTCTCTCTTTCTCTCTCTCTCTCGCCGTCTCTCTATCTTTCTCTTTCTCTCCCTCTCTCTCTCTTTCACTGTCTGTCTGTCTCCCTCTCTCTCTCTCTTTCTTTCCATCTCTCTCTATCTTTCGATTTTTGTATCTCTTAATTCGTTCTATTTTGTTATCCCTCTAACTCCCGATATCTATCTATCTTTCTATCTCTCTATTTCTTTCTATCCCTCTCTCACTATCTTTTTCTTACTTCGCTTCTATATCTATCTTTGTCTCTTTATTAATCACTCTATCTCTGGGTCTCCCGTTCTCTCTATCTTTATACCTATTAACTATATCTATCCCTAACACCGAAAGTTTTTCTCTCAATAGTCGTTTCCCCCTCTGAATCGCACGAGCCAATGGCGATCGGCGTTAGAGAGGACAAGAATTGACATGCACATGCGCCTTAACGCTTCATGTTGCATTTACTTCACACGCTTCCGTAAACGTTCACCAGTGTAGCCTCCAATCCTCGGGGGCCTATAAAAGTTTAAAATGAAAAAAAAAATTGTGCAAATTTGTTTCAGTTTTTATTCCTATTTATATTTCTCTCACCTCTGAAGAGTAGCGAAGCGTAGCGTGGCCGAACGATGAAAATACAATAGTTACGTTCGAGAACGCTACTGTACAGATGGCGCCACTATACTTTTGCCGGAACGACGCGCTCCGAAGCTTCGAGAATGCGCCACTCTTGGGCTGGCTGGCCTGACCGGGCAGTCTGAGCACAGGACTGGAAGAGAGCGGACGCGTAATCTTCCGAATAGTGCAACATTAAATAAAATATTTCGAGGACGCGTGCAGTTTTGGAGTACAATCCCATCGGTCTCTGATAGCTTCGTGGTCTCGGTACGTCTGAGCGTAAAAAGACTAGATCACGACGAGATCCTACATTTTCCCTGTGCCAGTATAAAATCCAAAAGAATCGCTTGTTACTTTTTAAGCGAACGTCTGATTGAAAAAGAGTTTTTGGTTTTTGTTTGTTACAGAAAATGGGGAAACCACTCGTCTTCGTGACTGGAAATATAAAGAAACTAGAAGAGGTCGTATCAATATTGGGGAAGAATTTTCCCCGTGAGATCATAAACAAAGACATTGATCTAGCGGAATATCAAGGGGATGCGGATGATATAAGCATAGCAAAATGTCGTGCAGCGTATGAAATCGTAAAAGGTCCGGTGATCATCGAGGATACGTGCTTATGTTTCGACGCGATGAACGGTCTACCGGGTCCTTACATTAAATGGTTCTCGGACAAGCTAGGACCCGATGGACTGCACAAAATGCTAGATGGTTGGAAGGATAAAGGTGCTGAAGCAATATGCACGTTTGCTTACACGAACGGAGACTCGGACGGATCTGTCATCCTTTTCAAAGGTCGTACAAGAGGAACAATCGTCAGTCCAAAAGGTCCCCGGGACTTCGGTTGGGATCCCATTTTTCTTCCAGACGGTTACGACCAAACTTATGCAGAATTACCGAAATCGGTAAAAAATGAAATCTCACACAGACACCGAGCATTAGAAAAATTGAAGAATTATTTTAACGGCAAAGAAACTCTCGTACATTGCAATTAATTTTTTACATATTATATGTTAAACAAATGTACCATCATTAAAATTTCATTTTCAAACACGATCATTATTTTAACGGCTTATTTATTCAATCCCTCGAACCTCTCTCTTTCTCACTCTTTTTCGCTGTCTCTCTCCATCTCTCTCCATCTTTCCATTTCTCTATGTATCAATTCGCTCTATTTCGTTATTCCTCTATATATCTATCTATCTTTCTAAATTTCTATCTTTTTCTATCCCACTCTAACTATCTCTTTCTAACTTCGCTTGGTTATCTCTCTTCGTCACTTCGTTTCTCTTTTTCCATCTTTGCATTTCCCTTTCTCTCTATCTTTTTCTGTCACCTTACCACTAACTACCATCTCTCACCGTCTCTCTCGCTCACCGTCTCTCTCTCTCTCAACGTCTCTCTCTCTCTCTCTCTCTCTCTGTCCCTCTCTCTCTCTTTCTCTCTCTCTTTCTCTCTCTCTCTCGCCGTCTCTCTATCTTTCTCTTTCTCTCCCTCTCTCTCTCTTTCACTGTCTGTCTGTCTCCCTCTCTCTCTCTCTTTCTTTCCATCTCTCTCTATCTTTCGATTTTTGTATCTCTTAATTCGTTCTATTTTGTTATCCCTCTAACTCCCGATATCTATCTATCTTTCTATCTCTCTATTTCTTTCTATCCCTCTCTCACTATCTTTTTCTTACTTCGCTTCTATATCTATCTTTGTCTCTTTATTAATCACTCTATCTCTGCGTCTCCCGTTCTCTCTATCTTTATACCTATTAACTATATCTATCCCTAACACCGAAAGTTTTTCTCTCAATAGTCGTTTCCCCCTCTGAATCGCACGAGCCAATGGCGATCGGCGTTAGAGAGGACAAGAATTGACATGCACATGCGCCTTAACGCTTCATGTTGCATTTACTTCACACGCTTCCGTAAACGTTCACCAGTGTAGCCTCCAATCCTCGGGGGCCTATAAAAGTTTAAAATGAAAAAAAAAATTGTGCAAATTTGTTTCAGTTTTTATTTCTATTTATATTTCTCTCACCTCTGAAGAGTAGCGAAGCGTAGCGTGGCCGAACGATGAAAATACAATAGTTACGTTCGAGAACGCTACTGTACAGATGGCGCCACTATACTTTTGCCGGAACGACGCGCTCCGAAGCTTCGAGAATGCGCCACTCTTGGGCTGGCTGGCCTGACCGGGCAGTCTGAGCACAGGACTGGAAGAGAGCGGACGCGTAATCTTCCGAATAGTGCAACATTAAATAAAATATTTCGAGGACGCGTGCAGTTTTGGAGTACAATCCCATCGGTCTCTGATAGCTTCGTGGTCTCGGTACGTCTGAGCGTAAAAAGACTAGATCACGACGAGATCCTACATTTTCCCTGTGCCAGTATAAAATCCAAAAGAATCGCTTGTTACTTTTTAAGCGAACGTCTGATTGAAAAAGAGTTTTTAGTTTTTGTTTGTTACAGAAAATGTGGAAACCACTCGTCTTCGTGACTGGAAATATAAAGAAACTAGAAGAGGTCGTATCAATATTGGGGAAGAATTTTCCCCGTGAGATCATAAACAAAGACATTGATCTAGCGGAATATCAAGGGGATGCGGATGATATAAGCATAGCAAAATGTCGTGCAGCGTATGAAATCGTAAAAGGTCCGGTGATCATCGAGGATACGTGCTTATGTTTCGACGCGATGAACGGTCTACCGGGTCCTTACATTAAATGGTTCTCGGACAAGCTAGGACCCGATGGACTGCACAAAATGCTAGATGGTTGGAAGGATAAAGGTGCTGAAGCAATATGCACGTTTGCTTACACGAACGGAGACTCGGACGGATCTGTCATCCTTTTCAAAGGTCGTACAAGAGGAACAATCGTCAGTCCAAAAGGTCCCCGGGACTTCGGTTGGGATCCCATTTTTCTTCCAGACGGTTACGACCAAACTTATGCAGAATTACCGAAATCGGTAAAAAATGAAATCTCACACAGACACCGAGCATTAGAAAAAATGAAGGATTATTTTAACGGCAAAGAAACTCTCGTACATTGCAATTAATTTTTTACATATTATATGTTAAACAAATGTACCATCATTAAAATTTCATTTTCAAACACGATCATTATTTTAACGGCTTATTTATTCAATCCCTCGAACCTCTCTCTTTCTCACTCTTTTTCGCTGTCTCTCTCCTTCTCTCTCCATCTTTCCATTTCTCTATGTATCAATTCGCTCTATTTCGTTATTCCTCTATATATCTATCTATCTTTCTAAATTTCTATCTTTTTCTATCCCACTCTAACTATCTCTTTCTAACTTCGCTTTGTTATCTCTCTTCGTCACTTCATTTCTCTTTTTCCATCTTTGCATTTCCCTTTCTCTCTATCTTTTTCTGTCACCTTACCACTACCTACCATCTCTCACCGTCTCTCTCGCTCACCGTCTCTCTCTCTCTCACCGTCTCTCTCTCTCTCTCTCTGTCCCTCTCTCTCTCTTTCTCTCTCTCTTTCTCTCTCTCTCTCGCCGTCTCTCTATCTTTCTCTTTCTCTCCCTCTCTCTCTCTTTCACTGTCTGTCTGTCTCCCTCTCTCTCTCTCTTTCTTTCCATCTCTCTCTATCTTTCGATTTTTGTATCTCTTAATTCGTTCTATTTTGTTATCCCTCTAACTCCCGATATCTATCTATCTTTCTATCTCTCTATTTCTTTCTATCCCTCTCTCACTATCTTTTTCTTACTTCGCTTCTATATCTATCTTTGTCTCTTTATTAATCACTCTATCTCTGGGTCTCCCGTTCTCTCTATCTTTATACCTATTAACTATATCTATCCCTAACACCGAAAGTTTTTCTCTCAATAGTCGTTTCCCCCTCTGAATCGCACGAGCCAATGGCGATCGGCGTTAGAGAGGACAAGAATTGACATGCACATGCGCCTTAACGCTTCATGTTGCATTTACTTCACACGCTTCCGTAAACGTTCACCAGTGTAGCCTCCAATCCTCGGGGGCCTATAAAAGTTTAAAATGAAAAAAAAAATTGTGCAAATTTGTTTCAGTTTTTATTCCTATTTATATTTCTCTCACCTCTGAAGAGTAGCGAAGCGTAGCGTGGCCGAACGATGAAAATACAATAGTTACGTTCGAGAACGCTACTGTACAGATGGCGCCACTATACTTTTGCCGGAACGACGCGCTCCGAAGCTTCGAGAATGCGCCACTCTTGGGCTGGCTGGCCTGACCGGGCAGTCTGAGCACAGGACTGGAAGAGAGCGGACGCGTAATCTTCCGAATAGTGCAACATTAAATAAAATATTTCGAGGACGCGTGCAGTTTTGGAGTACAATCCCATCGGTCTCTGATAGCTTCGTGGTCTCGGTACGTCTGAGCGTAAAAAGACTAGATCACGACGAGATCCTACATTTTCCCTGTGCCAGTATAAAATCCAAAAGAATCGCTTGTTACTTTTTAAGCGAACGTCTGATTGAAAAAGAGTTTTTGGTTTTTGTTTGTTACAGAAAATGGGGAAACCACTCGTCTTCGTGACTGGAAATATAAAGAAACTAGAAGAGGTCGTATCAATATTGGGGAAGAATTTTCCCCGTGAGATCATAAACAAAGACATTGATCTAGCGGAATATCAAGGGGATGCGGATGATATAAGCATAGCAAAATGTCGTGCAGCGTATGAAATCGTAAAAGGTCCGGTGATCATCGAGGATACGTGCTTATGTTTCGACGCGATGAACGGTCTACCGGGTCCTTACATTAAATGGTTCTCGGACAAGCTAGGACCCGATGGACTGCACAAAATGCTAGATGGTTGGAAGGATAAAGGTGCTGAAGCAATATGCACGTTTGCTTACACGAACGGAGACTCGGACGGATCTGTCATCCTTTTCAAAGGTCGTACAAGAGGAACAATCGTCAGTCCAAAAGGTCCCCGGGACTTCGGTTGGGATCCCATTTTTCTTCCAGACGGTTACGACCAAACTTATGCAGAATTACCGAAATCGGTAAAAAATGAAATCTCACACAGACACCGAGCATTAGAAAAATTGAAGAATTATTTTAACGGCAAAGAAACTCTCGTACATTGCAATTAATTTTTTACATATTATATGTTAAACAAATGTACCATCATTAAAATTTCATTTTCAAACACGATCATTATTTTAACGGCTTATTTATTCAATCCCTCGAACCTCTCTCTTTCTCACTCTTTTTCGCTGTCTCTCTCCTTCTCTCTCCATCTTTCCATTTCTCTATGTATCAATTCGCTCTATTTCGTTATTCCTCTATATATCTATCTATCTTTCTAAATTTCTATCTTTTTCTATCCCACTCTAACTATCTCTTTCTAACTTCGCTTTGTTATCTCTCTTCGTCACTTCATTTCTCTTTTTCCATCTTTGCATTTCCCTTTCTCTCTATCTTTTTCTGTCACCTTACCACTACCTACCATCTCTCACCGTCTCTCTCGCTCACCGTCTCTCTCTCTCTCTCACCGTCTCTCTCTCTCTCTCTCTCTCTCTCTCTCTGTCCCTCTCTCTCTCTTTCTCTCTCTCGCCGTCTCTCTATCTTTCTCTTTCTCTCCCTCTCTCTCTCTTTTACTGTCTGTCTGTCTCCCTCTCTCTCTCTCTTTCTTTCCATCTCTCTCTATCTTTCGATTTTTGTATCTCTTAATTCGTTCTATTTTGTTATCCCTCTAACTCCCGATATCTATCTATCTTCCTATCTCTCTATTTCTTTCTATCCCTCTCTCACTATCTTTTTCTTACTTCGCTTCTATATCTATCTTTGTCTCTTTATTAATCACTCTATCTCTGCGTCTCCCGTTCTCTCTATCTTTATACCTATTAACTATATCTATCCCTAACACCGAAAGTTTTTCTCTCAATAGTCGTTTCCCCCTCTGAATCGCACGAGCCAATGGCGATCGGCGTTAGAGAGGACAAGAATTGACATGCACATGCGCCTTAACGCTTCATGTTGCACTTACTTCACACGCTTCCGTAAACGTTCACCAGTGTAGCCTCCAATCCTCGGGGGCCTATAAAAGTTTAAAATGAAAAAAAAAATTGTGCAAATTTGTTTCAGTTTTTATTCCTATTTATATTTCTCTCACCTCTGAAGAGTAGCGAAGCGTAGCGTGGCCGAACGATGAAAATACAATAGTTACGTTCGAGAACGCTACTGTACAGATGGCGCCACTATACTTTTGCCGGAACGACGCGCTCCGAAGCTTCGAGAATGCGCCACTCTTGGGCTGGCTGGCCTGACCGGGCAGTCTGAGCACAGGACTGGAAGAGAGCGGACGCGTAATCGTCCGAATAGTGCAACATTAAATAAAATATTTCGAGGACGCGTGCAGTTTTGGAGTACAATCCCATCGGTCTCTGATAGCTTCGTGGTCTCGGTACGTCTGAGCGTAAAAAGACTAGATCACGACGAGATCCTACATTTTCCCTGTGCCAGTATAAAATCCAAAAGAATCGCTTGTTACTTTTTAAGCGAACGTCTGATTGAAAAAGAGTTTTTAGTTTTTGTTTGTTACAGAAAATGTGGAAACCACTCGTCTTCGTGACTGGAAATATAAAGAAACTAGAAGAGGTCGTATCAATATTGGGGAAGAATTTTCCCCGTGAGATCATAAACAAAGACATTGATCTAGCGGAATATCAAGGGGATGCGGATGATATAAGCATAGCAAAATGTCGTGCAGCGTATGAAATCGTAAAAGGTCCGGTGATCATCGAGGATACGTGCTTATGTTTCGACGCGATGAACGGTCTACCGGGTCCTTACATTAAATGGTTCTCGGACAAGCTAGGACCCGATGGACTGCACAAAATGCTAGATGGTTGGAAGGATAAAGGTGCTGAAGCAATATGCACGTTTGCTTACACGAACGGAGACTCGGACGGATCTGTCATCCTTTTCAAAGGTCGTACAAGAGGAACAATCGTCAGTCCAAAAGGTCCCCGGGACTTCGGTTGGGATCCCATTTTTCTTCCAGACGGTTACGACCAAACTTATGCAGAATTACCGAAATCGGTAAAAAATGAAATCTCACACAGACACCGAGCATTAGAAAAAATGAAGGATTATTTTAACGGCAAAGAAACTCTCGTACATTGCAATTAATTTTTTACATATTATATGTTAAACAAATGTACCATCATTAAAATTTCATTTTCAAACACGATCATTATTTTAACGGCTTATTTATTCAATCCCTCGAACCTCTCTCTTTCTCACTCTTTTTCGCTGTCTCTCTCCTTCTCTCTCCATCTTTCCATTTCTCTATGTATCAATTCGCTCTATTTCGTTATTCCTCTATATATCTATCTATCTTTCTAAATTTCTATCTTTTTCTATCCCACTCTAACTATCTCTTTCTAACTTCGCTTTGTTATCTCTCTTCGTCACTTCATTTCTCTTTTTCCATCTTTGCATTTCCCTTTCTCTCTATCTTTTTCTGTCACCTTACCACTACCTACCATCTCTCACCGTCTCTCTCGCTCACCGTCTCTCTCTCTCTCTCACCGTCTCTCTCTCTCTCTCTCTCTCTCTGTCCCTCTCTCTCTCTTTCTCTCTCTCGCCGTCTCTCTATCTTTCTCTTTCTCTCCCTCTCTCTCTCTTTCACTGTCTGTCTGTCTCCCTCTCTCTCTCTCTTTCTTTCCATCTCTCTCTATGTTTCGATTTTTGTATCTCTTAATTCGTTCTATTTTGTTATCCCTCTAACTCCCGATATCTATCTATCTTCCTATCTCTCTATTTCTTTCTATCCCTCTCTCACTATCTTTTTCTTACTTCGCTTCTATATCTATCTTTGCCTCTTTATTAATCACTCTATCTCTGCGTCTCCCGTTCTCTCTATCTTTATACCTATTAACTATATCTATCCCTAACACCGAAAGTTTTTCTCTCAATAGTCGTTTCCCCCTCTGAATCGCACGAGCCAATGGCGATCGGCGTTAGAGAGGACAAGAATTGACATGCACGTGCGCCTTAACGCTTCATGTTGCACTTACTTCACACGCTTCCGTAAACGTTCACCAGTGTAGCCTCCAATCCTCGGGGGCCTATAAAAGTTTAAAATGAAAAAAAAAATTGTGCAAATTTGTTTCAGTTTTTATTCCTATTTATATTTCTCTCACCTCTGAAGAGTAGCGAAGCGTAGCGTGGCCGAACGATGAAAATACAATAGTTACGTTCGAGAACGCTACTGTACAGATGGCGCCACTATACTTTTGCCGGAACGACGCGCTCCGAAGCTTCGAGAATGCGCCACTCTTGGGCTGGCTGGCCTGACCGGGCAGTCTGAGCACAGGACTGGAAGTGAGCGGACGCGTAATCTTCCGAATAGTGCAACATTAAATAAAATATTTCGAGGACGCGTGCAGTTTTGGAGTACAATCCCATCGGTCTCTGATAGCTTCGTGGTCTCGGTACGTCTGAGCGTAAAAAGACTAGATCACGACGAGATCCTACATTTTCCCTGTGCCAGTATAAAATCCAAAAGAATCGCTTGTTACTTTTTAAGCGAACGTCTGATTGAAAAAGAGTTTTTGGTTTTTGTTTGTTACAGAAAATGGGGAAACCACTCGTCTTCGTGACTGGAAATATAAAGAAACTAGAAGAGGTCGTATCAATATTGGGGAAGAATTTTCCCCGTGAGATCATAAACAAAGACATTGATCTAGCGGAATATCAAGGGGATGCGGATGATATAAGCATAGCAAAATGTCGTGCAGCGTATGAAATCGTAAAAGGTCCGGTGATCATCGAGGATACGTGCTTATGTTTCGACGCGATGAACGGTCTACCGGGTCCTTACATTAAATGGTTCTCGGACAAGCTAGGACCCGATGGACTGCACAAAATGCTAGATGGTTGGAAGGATAAAGGTGCTGAAGCAATATGCACGTTTGCTTACACGAACGGAGACTCGGACGGATCTGTCATCCTTTTCAAAGGTCGTACAAGAGGAACAATCGTCAGTCCAAAAGGTCCCCGGGACTTCGGTTGGGATCCCATTTTTCTTCCAGACGGTTACGACCAAACTTATGCAGAATTACCGAAATCGGTAAAAAATGAAATCTCACACAGACACCGAGCATTAGAAAAAATGAAGGATTATTTTAACGGCAAAGAAACTCTCGTACATTGCAATTAATTTTTTACATATTATATGTTAAACAAATGTACCATCATTAAAATTTCATTTTCAAACACGATCATTATTTTAACGGCTTATTTATTCAATCCCTCGAACCTCTCTCTTTCTCACTCTTTTTCGCTGTCTCTCTCCTTCTCTCTCCATCTTTCCATTTCTCTATGTATCAATTCGCTCTATTTCGTTATTCCTCTATATATCTATCTATCTTTCTAAATTTCTATCTTTTTCTATCCCACTCTAACTATCTCTTTCTAACTTCGCTTTGTTATCTCTCTTCGTCACTTCATTTCTCTTTTTCCATCTTTGCATTTCCCTTTCTCTCTATCTTTTTCTGTCACCTTACCACTACCTACCATCTCTCACCGTCTCTCTCGCTCACCGTCTCTCTCTCTCTCTCACCGTCTCTCTCTCTCTCTCTCTCTCTGTCCCTCTCTCTCTCTTTCTCTCTCTCGCCGTCTCTCTATCTTTCTCTTTCTCTCCCTCTCTCTCTCTTTCACTGTCTGTCTGTCTCCCTCTCTCTCTCTCTTTCTTTCCATCTCTCTCTATCTTTCGATTTTTGTATCTCTTAATTCGTTCTATTTTGTTATCCCTCTAACTCCCGATATCTATCTATCTTCCTATCTCTCTATTTCTTTCTATCCCTCTCTCACTATCTTTTTCTTACTTCGCTTCTATATCTATCTTTGTCTCTTTATTAATCACTCTATCTCTGCGTCTCCCGTTCTCTCTATCTTTATACCTATTAACTATATCTATCCCTAACACCGAAAGTTTTTCTCTCAATAGTCGTTTCCCCCTCTGAATCGCACGAGCCAATGGCGATCGGCGTTAGAGAGGACAAGAATTGACATGCACATGCGCCTTAACGCTTCATGTTGCACTTACTTCACAGGCTTCCGTAAACGTTCACCAGTGTAGCCTCCAATCCTCGGGGGCCTATAAAAGTTTAAAATGAAAAAAAAAATTGTCCAAATTTGTTTCAGTTTTTATTCCTATTTATATTTCTCTCACCTCTGAAGAGTAGCGAAGCGTAGCGTGGCCGAACGATGAAAATACAATAGTTACGTTCGAGAACGCTACTGTACAGATGGCGCCACTATACTTTTGCCGGAACGACGCGCTCCGAAGCTTCGAGAATGCGCCACTCTTGGGCTGGCTGGCCTGACCGGGCAGTCTGAGCACAGGACTGGAAGAGAGCGGACGCGTAATCTTCCGAATAGTGCAACATTAACTAAAATATTTCGAGGACGCGTGCAGTTTTGGAGTACAATCCCATCGGTCTCTGATAGCTTCGTGGTCTCGGTACGTCTGAGCGTAAAAAGACTAGATCACGACGAGATCCTACATTTTCCCTGTGCCAGTATAAAATCCAAAAGAATCGCTTGTTACTTTTTAAGCGAACGTCTGATTGAAAAAGAGTTTTTGGTTTTTGTTTGTTACAGAAAATGGGGAAACCACTCGTCTTCGTGACTGGAAATATAAAGAAACTAGAAGAGGTCGTATCAATATTGGGGAAGAATTTTCCCCGTGAGATCATAAACAAAGACATTGATCTAGCGGAATATCAAGGGGATGCGGATGATATAAGCATAGCAAAATGTCGTGCAGCGTATGAAATCGTAAAAGGTCCGGTGATCATCGAGGATACGTGCTTATGTTTCGACGCGATGAACGGTCTACCGGGTCCTTACATTAAATGGTTCTCGGACAAGCTAGGACCCGATGGACTGCACAAAATGCTAGATGGTTGGAAGGATAAAGGTGCTGAAGCAATATGCACGTTTGCTTACACGAACGGAGACTCGGACGGATCTGTCATCCTTTTCAAAGGTCGTACAAGAGGAACAATCGTCAGTCCAAAAGGTCCCCGGGACTTCGGTTGGGATCCCATTTTTCTTCCAGACGGTTACGACCAAACTTATGCAGAATTACCGAAATCGGTAAAAAATGAAATCTCACACAGACACCGAGCATTAGAAAAATTGAAGAATTATTTTAACGGCAAAGAAACTCTCGTACATTGCAATTAATTTTTTACATATTATATGTTAAACAAATGTACCATCATTAAAATTTCATTTTCAAACACGATCATTATTTTAACGGCTTATTTATTCAATCCCTCGAACCTCTCTCTTTCTCACTCTTTTTCGCTGTCTCTCTCCATCTCTCTCCATCTTTCCATTTCTCTATGTATCAATTCGCTCTATTTCGTTATTCCTCTATATATCTATCTATCTTTCTAAATTTCTATCTTTTTCTATCCCACTCTAACTATCTCTTTCTAACTTCGCTTTGTTATCTCTCTTCGTCACTTCATTTCTCTTTTTCCATCTTTGCATTTCCCTTTCTCTCTATCTTTTTCTGTCACCTTACCACTACCTACCATCTCTCACCGTCTCTCTCGCTCACCGTCTCTCTCTCTCTCACCGTCTCTCTCTCTCTCTCTCTCTCTCTCTCTCTCTCTCTCTCTCTCTCTCTCTCTCTCTCTCTCTCTCTCTCTCTCTCTCTCTCTCTCTCTCCCTCTCTCTCTCTTTCACTGTCTGTCTGTCTCCCTCTCTCTCTTTCTTTCCATCTCTCTCTATCTTTCGATTTTTGTATCTCTTAATTCGTTCTATTTTGTTATCCCTCTAACTCCCGATATCTATCTATCTTTCTATCTCTCTATTTCTATCTATCCCTCTCTCACTATATTTTTCTTACTTCGCTTCTATATCTATCTTTGTCTCTTTATTAATCACTCTATCTCTGCGTCTCCCGTTCTCTCTATCTTTATACCTATTAACTATATCTATCCCTAACACCGAAAGTTTTTCTCTCAATAGTCGTTTCCCCCTCTGAATCGCACGAGCCAATGGCGATCGGCGTTAGAGAGGACAAGAATTGACATGCACATGCGCCTTAACGCTTCATGTTGCACTTACTTCACACGCTTCCGTAAACGTTCACCAGTGTAGCCTCCAATCCTCGGGGGCCTATAAAAGTTTAAAATGAAAAAAAAAATTGTGCAAATTTGTTTCAGTTTTTATTCCTATTTATATTTCTCTCACCTCTGAAGAGTAGCGAAGCGTAGCGTGGCCGAACGATGAAAATACAATAGTTACGTTCGAGAACGCTACTGTACAGATGGCGCCACTATACTTTTGCCGGAACGACGCGCTCCGAAGCTTCGAGAATGCGCCACTCTTGGGCTGGCTGGCCTGACCGGGCAGTCTGAGCACAGGACTGGAAGAGAGCGGACGCGTAATCTTCCGAATAGTGCAACATTAAATAAAATATTTCGAGGACGCGTGCAGTTTTGGAGTACAATCCCATCGGTCTCTGATAGCTTCGTGGTCTCGGTACGTCTGAGCGTAAAAAGACTAGATCACGACGAGATCCTACATTTTCCCTGTGCCAGTATAAAATCCAAAAGAATCGCTTGTTACTTTTTAAGCGAACGTCTGATTAAAAAAGAGTTTTTGGTTTTTGTTTGTTACAGAAAATGGGGAAACCACTCGTCTTCGTGACTGGAAATATAAAGAAACTAGAAGAGGTCGTATCAATATTGGGGAAGAATTTTCCCCGTGAGATCATAAACAAAGACATTGATCTAGCGGAATATCAAGGGGATGCGGATGATATAAGCATAGCAAAATGTCGTGCAGCGTATGAAATCGTAAAAGGTCCGGTGATCATCGAGGATACGTGCTTATGTTTCGACGCGATGAACGGTCTACCGGGTCCTTACATTAAATGGTTCTCGGACAAGCTAGGACCCGATGGACTGCACAAAATGCTAGATGGTTGGAAGGATAAAGGTGCTGAAGCAATATGCACGTTTGCTTACACGAACGGAGACTCGGACGGATCTGTCATCCTTTTCAAAGGTCGTACAAGAGGAACAATCGTCAGTCCAAAAGGTCCCCGGGACTTCGGTTGGGATCCCATTTTTCTTCCAGACGGTTACGACCAAACTTATGCAGAATTACCGAAATCGGTAAAAAATGAAATCTCACACAGACACCGAGCATTAGAAAAATTGAAGGATTATTTTAACGGCAAAGAAACTCTCGTACATTGCAATTAATTTTTTACATATTATATGTTAAACAAATGTACCATCATTAAAATTTCATTTTCAAACACGATCATTATTTTAACGGCTTATTTATTCAATCCCTCGAACCTCTCTCTTTCTCACTCTTTTTCGCTGTCTCTCTCCATCTCTCTCCATCTTTCCATTTCTCTATGTATCAATTCGCTCTATTTCGTTATTCCTCTATATATCTATCTATCTTTCTAAATTTCTATCTTTTTCTATCCCACTCTAACTATCTCTTTCTAACTTCGCTTTGTTATCTCTCTTCGTCACTTCATTTCTCTTTTTCCATCTTTGCATTTCCCTTTCTCTCTATCTTTTTCTGTCACCTTACCACTACCTACCATCTCTCACCGTCTCTCTCGCTCACCGTCTCTCTCTCTCTCACCGTCTCTCTCTCTCTCTCTCTGTCCCTCTCTCTCTCTTTCTCTCTCTCTTTCTCTCTCTCTCTCGCCGTCTCTCTATCTTTCTCTTTCTCTCCCTCTCTCTCTCTTTCACTGTCTGTCTGTCTCCCTCTCTCTCTCTCTTTCTTTCCATCTCTCTCTATCTTTCGATTTTTGTATCTCTTAATTCGTTCTATTTTGTTATCCCTCTAACTCCCGATATCTATCTATCTTTCTATCTCTCTATTTCTTTCTATCCCTCTCTCACTATCTTTTTCTTACTTCGCTTCTATATCTATCTTTGTCTCTTTATTAATCACTCTATCTCTGGGTCTCCCGTTCTCTCTATCTTTATACCTATTAACTATATCTATCCCTAACACCGAAAGTTTTTCTCTCAATAGTCGTTTCCCCCTCTGAATCGCACGAGCCAATGGCGATCGGCGTTAGAGAGGACAAGAATTGACATGCACATGCGCCTTAACGCTTCATGTTGCATTTACTTCACACGCTTCCGTAAACGTTCACCAGTGTAGCCTCCAATCCTCGGGGGCCTATAAAAGTTTAAAATGAAAAAAAAAATTGTGCAAATTTGTTTCAGTTTTTATTCCTATTTATATTTCTCTCACCTCTGAAGAGTAGCGAAGCGTAGCGTGGCCGAACGATGAAAATACAATAGTTACGTTCGAGAACGCTACTGTACAGATGGCGCCACTATACTTTTGCCGGAACGACGCGCTCCGAAGCTTCGAGAATGCGCCACTCTTGGGCTGGCTGGCCTGACCGGGCAGTCTGAGCACAGGACTGGAAGAGAGCGGACGCGTAATCTTCCGAATAGTGCAACATTAAATAAAATATTTCGAGGACGCGTGCAGTTTTGGAGTACAATCCCATCGGTCTCTGATAGCTTCGTGGTCTCGGTACGTCTGAGCGTAAAAAGACTAGATCACGACGAGATCCTACATTTTCCCTGTGCCAGTATAAAATCCAAAAGAATCGCTTGTTACTTTTTAAGCGAACGTCTGATTGAAAAAGAGTTTTTGGTTTTTGTTTGTTACAGAAAATGGGGAAACCACTCGTCTTCGTGACTGGAAATATAAAGAAACTAGAAGAGGTCGTATCAATATTGGGGAAGAATTTTCCCCGTGAGATCATAAACAAAGACATTGATCTAGCGGAATATCAAGGGGATGCGGATGATATAAGCATAGCAAAATGTCGTGCAGCGTATGAAATCGTAAAAGGTCCGGTGATCATCGAGGATACGTGCTTATGTTTCGACGCGATGAACGGTCTACCGGGTCCTTACATTAAATGGTTCTCGGACAAGCTAGGACCCGATGGACTGCACAAAATGCTAGATGGTTGGAAGGATAAAGGTGCTGAAGCAATATGCACGTTTGCTTACACGAACGGAGACTCGGACGGATCTGTCATCCTTTTCAAAGGTCGTACAAGAGGAACAATCGTCAATCCAAAAGGTCCCCGGGACTTCGGTTGGGATCCCATTTTTCTTCCAGACGGTTACGACCAAACTTATGCAGAATTACCGAAATCGGTAAAAAATGAAATCTCACACAGACACCGAGCATTAGAAAAATTGAAGAATTATTTTAACGGCAAAGAAACTCTCGTACATTGCAATTAATTTTTTACATATTATATGTTAAACAAATGTACCATCATTAAAATTTCATTTTCAAACACGATCATTATTTTAACGGCTTATTTATTCAATCCCTCGAACCTCTCTCTTTCTCACTCTTTTTCGCTGTCTCTCTCCTTCTCTCTCCATCTTTCCATTTCTCTATGTATCAATTCGCTCTATTTCGTTATTCCTCTATATATCTATCTATCTTTCTAAATTTCTATCTTTTTCTATCCCACTCTAACTATCTCTTTCTAACTTCGCTTTGTTATCTCTCTTCGTCACTTCATTTCTCTTTTTCCATCTTTGCATTTCCCTTTCTCTCTATCTTTTTCTGTCACCTTACCACTACCTACCATCTCTCACCGTCTCTCTCGCTCACCGTCTCTCTCTCTCTCTCACCGTCTCTCTCTCTCTCTCTCTCTCTCTCTCTGTCCCTCTCTCTCTCTTTCTCTCTCTCGCCGTCTCTCTATCTTTCTCTTTCTCTCCCTCTCTCTCTCTTTTACTGTCTGTCTGTCTCCCTCTCTCTCTCTCTTTCTTTCCATCTCTCTCTATCTTTCGATTTTTGTATCTCTTAATTCGTTCTATTTTGTTATCCCTCTAACTCCCGATATCTATCTATCTTCCTATCTCTCTATTTCTTTCTATCCCTCTCTCACTATCTTTTTCTTACTTCGCTTCTATATCTATCTTTGTCTCTTTATTAATCACTCTATCTCTGCGTCTCCCGTTCTCTCTATCTTTATACCTATTAACTATATCTATCCCTAACACCGAAAGTTTTTCTCTCAATAGTCGTTTCCCCCTCTGAATCGCACGAGCCAATGGCGATCGGCGTTAGAGAGGACAAGAATTGACATGCACATGCGCCTTAACGCTTCATGTTGCACTTACTTCACACGCTTCCGTAAACGTTCACCAGTGTAGCCTCCAATCCTCGGGGGCCTATAAAAGTTTAAAATGAAAAAAAAAATTGTGCAAATTTGTTTCAGTTTTTATTCCTATTTATATTTCTCTCACCTCTGAAGAGTAGCGAAGCGTAGCGTGGCCGAACGATGAAAATACAATAGTTACGTTCGAGAACGCTACTGTACAGATGGCGCCACTATACTTTTGCCGGAACGACGCGCTCCGAAGCTTCGAGAATGCGCCACTCTTGGGCTGGCTGGCCTGACCGGGCAGTCTGAGCACAGGACTGGAAGAGAGCGGACGCGTAATCGTCCGAATAGTGCAACATTAAATAAAATATTTCGAGGACGCGTGCAGTTTTGGAGTACAATCCCATCGGTCTCTGATAGCTTCGTGGTCTCGGTACGTCTGAGCGTAAAAAGACTAGATCACGACGAGATCCTACATTTTCCCTGTGCCAGTATAAAATCCAAAAGAATCGCTTGTTACTTTTTAAGCGAACGTCTGATTGAAAAAGAGTTTTTAGTTTTTGTTTGTTACAGAAAATGTGGAAACCACTCGTCTTCGTGACTGGAAATATAAAGAAACTAGAAGAGGTCGTATCAATATTGGGGAAGAATTTTCCCCGTGAGATCATAAACAAAGACATTGATCTAGCGGAATATCAAGGGGATGCGGATGATATAAGCATAGCAAAATGTCGTGCAGCGTATGAAATCGTAAAAGGTCCGGTGATCATCGAGGATACGTGCTTATGTTTCGACGCGATGAACGGTCTACCGGGTCCTTACATTAAATGGTTCTCGGACAAGCTAGGACCCGATGGACTGCACAAAATGCTAGATGGTTGGAAGGATAAAGGTGCTGAAGCAATATGCACGTTTGCTTACACGAACGGAGACTCGGACGGATCTGTCATCCTTTTCAAAGGTCGTACAAGAGGAACAATCGTCAGTCCAAAAGGTCCCCGGGACTTCGGTTGGGATCCCATTTTTCTTCCAGACGGTTACGACCAAACTTATGCAGAATTACCGAAATCGGTAAAAAATGAAATCTCACACAGACACCGAGCATTAGAAAAAATGAAGGATTATTTTAACGGCAAAGAAACTCTCGTACATTGCAATTAATTTTTTACATATTATATGTTAAACAAATGTACCATCATTAAAATTTCATTTTCAAACACGATCATTATTTTAACGGCTTATTTATTCAATCCCTCGAACCTCTCTCTTTCTCACTCTTTTTCGCTGTCTCTCTCCTTCTCTCTCCATCTTTCCATTTCTCTATGTATCAATTCGCTCTATTTCGTTATTCCTCTATATATCTATCTATCTTTCTAAATTTCTATCTTTTTCTATCCCACTCTAACTATCTCTTTCTAACTTCGCTTTGTTATCTCTCTTCGTCACTTCATTTCTCTTTTTCCATCTTTGCATTTCCCTTTCTCTCTATCTTTTTCTGTCACCTTACCACTACCTACCATCTCTCACCGTCTCTCTCGCTCACCGTCTCTCTCTCTCTCTCACCGTCTCTCTCTCTCTCTCTCTCTCTCTGTCCCTCTCTCTCTCTTTCTCTCTCTCGCCGTCTCTCTATCTTTCTCTTTCTCTCCCTCTCTCTCTCTTTCACTGTCTGTCTGTCTCCCTCTCTCTCTCTCTTTCTTTCCATCTCTCTCTATGTTTCGATTTTTGTATCTCTTAATTCGTTCTATTTTGTTATCCCTCTAACTCCCGATATCTATCTATCTTCCTATCTCTCTATTTCTTTCTATCCCTCTCTCACTATCTTTTTCTTACTTCGCTTCTATATCTATCTTTGTCTCTTTATTAATCACTCTATCTCTGCGTCTCCCGTTCTCTCTATCTTTATACCTATTAACTATATCTATCCCTAACACCGAAAGTTTTTCTCTCAATAGTCGTTTCCCCCTCTGAATCGCACGAGCCAATGGCGATCGGCGTTAGAGAGGACAAGAATTGACATGCACGTGCGCCTTAACGCTTCATGTTGCACTTACTTCACACGCTTCCGTAAACGTTCACCAGTGTAGCCTCCAATCCTCGGGGGCCTATAAAAGTTTAAAATGAAAAAAAAAATTGTGCAAATTTGTTTCAGTTTTTATTCCTATTTATATTTCTCTCACCTCTGAAGAGTAGCGAAGCGTAGCGTGGCCGAACGATGAAAATACAATAGTTACGTTCGAGAACGCTACTGTACAGATGGCGCCACTATACTTTTGCCGGAACGACGCGCTCCGAAGCTTCGAGAATGCGCCACTCTTGGGCTGGCTGGCCTGACCGGGCAGTCTGAGCACAGGACTGGAAGTGAGCGGACGCGTAATCTTCCGAATAGTGCAACATTAAATAAAATATTTCGAGGACGCGTGCAGTTTTGGAGTACAATCCCATCGGTCTCTGATAGCTTCGTGGTCTCGGTACGTCTGAGCGTAAAAAGACTAGATCACGACGAGATCCTACATTTTCCCTGTGCCAGTATAAAATCCAAAAGAATCGCTTGTTACTTTTTAAGCGAACGTCTGATTGAAAAAGAGTTTTTGGTTTTTGTTTGTTACAGAAAATGGGGAAACCACTCGTCTTCGTGACTGGAAATATAAAGAAACTAGAAGAGGTCGTATCAATATTGGGGAAGAATTTTCCCCGTGAGATCATAAACAAAGACATTGATCTAGCGGAATATCAAGGGGATGCGGATGATATAAGCATAGCAAAATGTCGTGCAGCGTATGAAATCGTAAAAGGTCCGGTGATCATCGAGGATACGTGCTTATGTTTCGACGCGATGAACGGTCTACCGGGTCCTTACATTAAATGGTTCTCGGACAAGCTAGGACCCGATGGACTGCACAAAATGCTAGATGGTTGGAAGGATAAAGGTGCTGAAGCAATATGCACGTTTGCTTACACGAACGGAGACTCGGACGGATCTGTCATCCTTTTCAAAGGTCGTACAAGAGGAACAATCGTCAGTCCAAAAGGTCCCCGGGACTTCGGTTGGGATCCCATTTTTCTTCCAGACGGTTACGACCAAACTTATGCAGAATTACCGAAATCGGTAAAAAATGAAATCTCACACAGACACCGAGCATTAGAAAAAATGAAGGATTATTTTAACGGCAAAGAAACTCTCGTACATTGCAATTAATTTTTTACATATTATATGTTAAACAAATGTACCATCATTAAAATTTCATTTTCAAACACGATCATTATTTTAACGGCTTATTTATTCAATCCCTCGAACCTCTCTCTTTCTCACTCTTTTTCGCTGTCTCTCTCCTTCTCTCTCCATCTTTCCATTTCTCTATGTATCAATTCGCTCTATTTCGTTATTCCTCTATATATCTATCTATCTTTCTAAATTTCTATCTTTTTCTATCCCACTCTAACTATCTCTTTCTAACTTCGCTTTGTTATCTCTCTTCGTCACTTCATTTCTCTTTTTCCATCTTTGCATTTCCCTTTCTCTCTATCTTTTTCTGTCACCTTACCACTACCTACCATCTCTCACCGTCTCTCTCGCTCACCGTCTCTCTCTCTCTCTCACCGTCTCTCTCTCTCTCTCTCTCTCTGTCCCTCTCTCTCTCTTTCTCTCTCTCGCCGTCTCTCTATCTTTCTCTTTCTCTCCCTCTCTCTCTCTTTCACTGTCTGTCTGTCTCCCTCTCTCTCTCTCTTTCTTTCCATCTCTCTCTATCTTTCGATTTTTGTATCTCTTAATTCGTTCTATTTTGTTATCCCTCTAACTCCCGATATCTATCTATCTTCCTATCTCTCTATTTCTTTCTATCCCTCTCTCACTATCTTTTTCTTACTTCGCTTCTATATCTATCTTTGTCTCTTTATTAATCACTCTATCTCTGCGTCTCCCGTTCTCTCTATCTTTATACTGTAACGCAATTTTCCCCGCGAGGGTACGATTGGTCCCTTCTCGGCTCACCCGTCTCGTCGGCTCGCACGACTCTCCGGCCACGAGAGTGAATTGGGCGCCAGGTACGAAGTACCGCCGATTACTCGACTTTAATTTTATTCACTCTCTACGATGGTAACGCCAACAGATCACGATACTCAGAGTGCGCGAGGGACACGAGTGACCGAGGACGGTCCGGCTACTCAGCTCAAACTGAGATACAGAAGGTAGAGGGGGGAATCCTTGGGGAAAAGTAGCAATCAGGAACGCAAAATAACATAATCGACACAAGATAGTAATTTGGCAAAATATTCACAATTTATTCAACTCCGTGACGACGCGTAAAGGTACAAGAAAGACATTAATGGGGATCGACGCAAACATTCGAGAACAAAATAATAAGATACGAGATTCGGTGAATTTTTAAGGATCGGTCACGATTTCAAACGATATAATACAAGTGACGGGTAGAATCTGGATAATGAAAATAATAGAACTGATCTGTCGCTTCGCATATTCGCACGCCTCACATTCGTTATTCGACACCCACGAATTGAGTGTCTCAGGTAAACGCAGGTAACACGTAACCAGCCGCGAGGGCCGTAGGTAAAGCGCAGGTAAAGTTCATCAGCCGCGAAGGCTGGAGGTACGATTAATCAGCCACGAGGGCTGTAGGTAAAAGGTAACCGGTAACAAGTACCGTAGGTAATGCGCAGGTAAAGTTCATCAGCCGCGAGGGCTGGAGGTACGATTAATCAGTCGCAAGGACTGTAGGTAAAGTTAATCAGTCGCGAGGACTGTAGGTACAATTAACCAGTCGCGAGGACTGTAGGTAAAATTCATCAGTCGCGAAGACTGGAGGTAAAATTAATCAGTCACGAAGACTGTAGGTAACGCGTAGGTACGAGGTCAACGGCGGCAAAGGCCGAAGGTAAAGTACTAGTGTGAGAAAATGCGAGCGACAAGGTAATGACGGACTGATAAATAATTTAAGTAATAGTTAACGTAATAAAAGAATAAGGTATCGGAAAACGGTAATACGTCGCACGTCGGTTAAACTACGAGAGAACAATAATACGCGATACAGAAGAAAGGAATGAAATATAAAAATAAACGCGAACGCAACTAACCGCCGTATAGTCCGTAGCGCGACAACAAGTACGAGAGAGAAAGCACGAAAACATCGCGCGACCGGGCGCGCTCGCTAGAGCCCTCGGCGCGTGCAAGGAGAGAGAGACAGAGGTACTCGAAAGATATTGCGCGTTATATTCAGCGCCTTCACAAAACGAAAACTCAAAGGATATAATTCTAATAACGACAATTTTACGGAATTGAATGCACGAAATTATTGAACCAACTTGAAGGAATCGATTTGCCTAGTTGAGCGTTACTTTATCAAAATTCGAGACCCGGGAAGTATCGGCCGCAATCTCGCACGATACTTCGACTCGTAAGTCTCTCGAAACGCCATATAAATCTGAACTAAAACTCGGAACTAGATTCCGAAAAAGAAAACATGAAAAAGCTCAACCAGACAAATGACTCGGGGAGATAAAGAACGGACTTACCGAGGGATCCAACTCGCCGCACAAAGGAAAGGCTTGGTGGTGTTCGCCGGAACGCAGACTCGTCAGTACGGTGCTCGGAATTAGACTAATTGTGCGTGCGAGCGGTCCTCGGTGTTCGGCGCTCTCCCCACCACTCGGACCCAGCACCGCAGCGCTCACACGCCGGGCGCGAACTAGCGTTCGTCCTCCCGGCTCGCGTATTCGCGGTAAATTCAAAAGTGAAGCGCGTACGGAAATTACTTTCCGCACCGCTTTTACGCTATTCTTAATTGCACGATGTTCCTCGCTGCTCTCGCCTCTTCCGCCCACGTGAAACGCTCCTCCCGACTAAATGGCTGTGATCCGAGTGCCTTTCCTCTTGGGGATCCGGCGGGCATCTCTGAAAAGGCAGAGGGGAGGCCTCCCTCATGACTCCAGACGTCATGAAGTCACGGTGGGCCCACGACGATAAGCCACCAGGCAATTGCAGCACCTCTCCTCCAGGAAACTCCCCCGAACCCCACCGACCGAGGCGCCGTATTGCACGGACCGTGGCACCCGAATTCACAGCTGTGCGGACGGTGCAACTCTCGGTTGCTACGGCGGGAGAGGCACGGGCGGCGTTCAACGGATGGCCTATGCCAGCGTGTCCTCTCAGCCGTCCGCAGGTCGAGAGTGATGTTCGAAGCTCGAAGACGAGGTGAGAAGAGTGCTCCCCGCGGGCGAGATCGGGTTGAACAGCGAGGTAGTGCGGGAGGTATAAATTAGCGATGCGCTCGGTCCAGCGTGGCGGAGGCAGCGCCAAACCTCGGAAACTACAGTAGATTTCTGAAATATTGTAATCAAGGTAACTCACGAAAACTGAACTCTTTCTCTCTCTTCCCAACACGGGCCGGGAATAGGTAAAACAAAAGGTAATTGTCGCGCAACAGATTATAGGCGCGAATTCTTAAACTAAAGCTTAACATTACGTAGCGGTGAGTCTCGTTCCGAACATCGCCCGACGAGTCGCAGTGGCGTCAAAATGGGCCGCAAACCCGGTCCACTGGTCGACACGGTTCGTACGAGTGGCGGGGCAAAATGTCACGTCACAAACCTCCACCCCAGAATTTGCTTGTCTCGGTGATGGGTGACACTCGACGATGTCGGCGATGGGTGGTGGGCGATGTTGTGCCTCCTTCGGGTGACTTCTCTCGGTGCTCACTCGCACGAACGTGTCTCCCGGCTTCCCGAATGGCCAAGTGCGTTTGATCTGAAACAAAGTTGGCTCCCTCGGCTCGTCCTCCACGGAGCCCAGATTTTACCAGTCCTCCACGCCTTACGCGTGCTCCATCTCCACATTAATTTGGTTCAATACGACAGAGAAAAAAAAAAAAAAGAAGGAACTCAATACGTTCTCGGACTCCAGCAGAAGGCTGCACCGCGAAGCAACACGCACTCCACACGAAGTGTCGCGGACGACTCCACGAAGACAGGCGAAGGTGAAATTGGGGTGTGACATGCAATAATAAAACGAGATTTAACAGGAATTACGTAGTCTTTAATAGGTTTACTCTAGCATAGCGGAACAATGGTCATACCCTGTCTTTGAGGTAAGTTTACTTAAGGCTAATAATTATAAATGGAAAGATTAACAAAGTGAAAGGTAACGCTCTTGCGACAGGAATCCTTCCTGCGAAAGGTACTCGGTTCAGATGCTCGGCTATCTTGCCGAAACTCACTCAGAGAACGAGGAGAGAAAAGAGAAAAAAAAAAAGAACAAAAAAAAGAAAGACAAAGGACAAAAAAAAACAAAGAGACAGAACCAAGGGAAACCAATGGGGATAGCCCTCCATTGCCTGGCCTTTGGGCCCATAAACGCTTGGGCGTTCTGAACCGATTCCTCCGAGCAAAACTAAAACACAAACCAAAAGAAGTTCACCGGGGAGGGAGCAACCCGAAAATCGGTTGACTTAAGATTAAAGGTGACGGATTCTTAACTAGGACAGCTAGGTACTAGCCGCGGTGAAGCATTAGGCCATCCACGCAGGTGTTAGGTAAACAGGGGGGTGGAAGGTAGGTGGAGTCTGATCCGCGGCGAGCAGGTACGGTGATCCCGCGGGACCCGTTATCGGCGGTTCCAGTTCCAGGGTTCTTCCTTTTCGTAAGCGGAGCCGTGCTTCGGGCAGGTCCGAACCGTGACATCCAGCTCCCCGCATCGGAAACAAAACTGGCGTGGCGGCTGGGTGCAGGTTTGTCGTCGGTGAGAGGCGCTCCCGCAGTTGAAGCACCGGCCATATCGAGAAGTGGACTCTTGCCGCCCTGATGGTTTCGGCGGGACCTCTGGAGCTTTCGTGGTCGCCGTGGTAGCGGGTGGGGCGGGGTTGTTCGGGGCCACTCCCCTACCTCTGGGGGCCCTGGGTCCTGCGGATCGATTCGCCGTCCGGTATTCTCCTCCGTGCGGTTTCGTGGGGGCTGGTGGTTGCGCCGAGGATGTGCCCCTCCCGTAGGTGCGTTGTTCACGGGGTCGCTCTCTTTGTCGGCCTGCCTCTGAAGCTGGGGCTGTGCCTTCTCCCTCGGGTTCTTGTGGCGTTGACAGCTGGCGCTCCAAGGTATCTCGCGGCCCGTCGACGGGTAAGGTTTGGCTGCTCACGTCGCGTGCCGTCGGCGGGTTGGTCTGGCTGCTCGTATCGCCAGCGGTCGGTGGTTCGGTTTGGCTGGCGACTTCCCGTACTGCCGAGTGGGTAGTCTGGGAGGAGGCGTCTCGAGTCGGGGGGAACGCCTTGATCGTCGCCGAGGACCCCATGGACCGCGGGTGCTGGAGCCCCTCCGCAATCGGGCAATACCCGGAGCGGCGGTGCGTTAGCGCTCGTATCAAGCCGATTAGAGCGTCGAGGAACCCTGGGCGCACGAATTCTCCTGCTGCCAGCAGGGGTGCGTACGGGCGGATGTTGTCGAACACCGGATTGTCGTCCACTCCGAAGGGTTCCTGCCGATCCAGAGCTTCCAACAACTCCTCTAGAATCTCCATTGGCGCTGGGGAACGCGGCGGTGGTGGTTGAGTGCGACGTGGGTTCGATCTTGGCTCGTTGGGGGAGGGGTCCCGCGAAGGCGAATATCTCGTCTCGGATGGAACCCGCCGGGGAGAGCGAGGTGATCGATCCCGGGACTCGGCCGAGGTTGGTTGAGGTGATCGCCGGTGTGCCGTCGAAGATCGTCTCCGCTGAGGAGGTGTTCTTCTCTCGTCGGGGTCTCGGAGTAACTCGTCTTCGGTCTCGCTTCCCGGGTCTATCTCGGGCAGCGAGGGGAACGAGTCGTCGCTATCCCCTTCTGACGATGAGGAAATTTCCATTTTGATAATGGGTGGAGGGGGTGCGCTCATGTCGTGGCGTGAGTGGTACGTACCGAGAGTATCTCCGGGGGGACTTGACGACGGGGTCCCGACGGGGAACGCGATGGAGGCCGAGTCGCAGGTAATAAGGTACAGTCCGTAGATACAGCTGAGGTAGCGGTGGTGCCCGGTGGGAGGTAACGATGATGGTAAGCAGGTACGGGTCCAAGGTAATGTCGGGGTAATCGTTGAGCGAGGCGAGGTACAAGGTACTAGGTACTAATGGCAGGTATTTAGGTACGAAGCGTCGGAGGTACATGCGAAGCTGTGGAACGTAAAGCACACCAGAAAGAACATTTAAGCACAGAGCAAACAAGCGGGCAGGGTGGCGACAAAGGTAGGTCCGGGAGTGTGAAGAAGGAAGCGAAGTGAGGACGCAAAAGGTTGGGGTGTGTCAATGCTATTGAGACACTGGCTCGGTCAATTCACGTAGGGCTTGAGGTCCTGCACGTGAATTTTCCCACTCCAGGTCCCTTCCAAATTCGACAGTTCCATGACCACCGGAGAAATTTTCCTCCGAATGATAAAGGGGCCATGGAATTTGGTGGCTAGTTTAGCGGCCACGTGTTGAGTCGCCGATGACAAGACATGTTGCTTTTTTAACACTAAGTCGTCTACCCGATAATCGCGGTCGCGGTGTTTGCGATTGTAATAAAGAGCTTGTCGTTCCTGAGCCTCGGTAATCGCGATTCGGGCGAGTCGGCGCACGGTTTCCAATTGTTTCATGCGTTCGACCCAGGATTGAGGTGTGTGAGATTCGGTCCCCGGCCCTTCCGGGAGTAGACGATGCGGGGGCTTCGGTTCGCGCCCGTAATTCAGGTAGGCCGGGCTCGCCTGAATGGACGTATGATAAGCGGTATTATACGCGAAACGGAGGGCAGGTAAGTGTACGTCCCACTCGCGATGGTCCGGACCGAGGTATGAAACTATCATACTCTTGATGACTCTATTAACCCGTTCGACGGGATTTGCCTGGGGGTGATACGGGGCGATAGTCTGGTGTCGGACGCCTAGCCGTTCGGTCAGCGCTCGGATATCGCGGTTGACGAATTCGGTTCCGTTATCTGTGAGGAAAATGCGAGGGTGACCCCAGCGGCACGCGATTTCGTTTTCGACAGCCTCCGCGATTTTCTTACCGGTAGCTTTCCGGAGGGGGACTATTTCGATCCATTTCGTGAACAAATCCTGGAGAACGAGGACGTAGGTAAACCCGCTTTTACTGGTAGGTAAGGGGCCCATGACATCTCCGGCAACTATATCCCACGGTTGCTCTAGAATTCGTTTTCCCATAAGACCGACGGGAGTGGCTTGCTCTACCTTACACCGCTGGCACACGGCGCACCTACGAACGTACTTGACAACATCACGGAACATATTCGGCCAGTAATACCGAAGACTGAGGCGGTGGAATGTCTTTTCAACGCCCAGGTGACCGGCTTGCGGAACATCGTGGGAGTTGAACAACGCTTGTTGCCGACGTTCGAACGGTAATACGAGTTTCCACGCCTCCAAGTCAACGACCTCGAGGGCTGGAAATCGTGGGGGACGATGGTGGTAAAGGCGATCGTCCTCGCAACGCCAATCAGGATATTGGTCCGGCGCTCTGCGGACGGCGCGGAATTTGCGGTTGTACCACCGGTCTTGACTTTCGGGGGGAGGTAGGAGCAGGGCACACGAATCCTCGGGGATGCGGGAAAGGGCGTCAGGCACATGATGCAACGCACCTTTCCGATGAATAATCTGGTAGTTATACTCCTGGAGCTCCAGGGCCCAGCGTCCTAAACGACCGGAGGGATTTTTGAGATTATGCAACCACCGTAGGCTGGAGTGGTCGGTTATCACGGTGAAATAATAACCTTCCAGGTAGCAGCGGAATTTCCGTACCGCCCAAATAACGGCGAGGCATTCTTGTTCGGTGGTCGTATAATTCCTTTCGGCGGCGATCAGCGCGCGACTCGCATAGGCGATTACGTGCTCCACGCCGTCGACGGTCTGTGTTAAGACGGCGCCCAAGCCTACGCTACTGGCGTCGGTTTGCAGAACGAAAGGTAACTCAAAATCGGGGCAACTTAAGGTAGGTGAGGTAGATAGACGCTCGCGAATCTCTCGGAAGGCTTCGCGCTGAGGGGCTTCCCAGGACCAGATGGCTGTCTTCTTCAATAGGGAAGTGAGCGGGTTGGCTAGCGTCGCGAAAGCCGGGATGAATCGACGATACCACGATGCCATGCCGAGAAAACGACGAAGTTGTTTGATATTTCGCGGCGCCGGATAATTGACTACGGGCGCGACTCTCTCCGGGTCGATTTGTAGACCGTCGCGATTCACTAAGAAGCCAAGGTATTTCACTTCCGACCGACAGAACTCACTTTTATCGGGGTTGATGGTTAAACCCGCGTTTCGAATTTTGGTCAACACGCGGCGTAGCCATTCTAGGTGTTCTTCGAATGTGGCAGTTACGATAATTATGTCATCGAGATACACATAAACGTGGGGTTGCATTTCAGGACCGATAAGGCGATCGAGCAACCGTTGGAATGTGGCCGGCGCGTTGGTTAATCCAAACGGCATGCGACGAAATTGGAACAAACCCATTCCCGGGACGGTAAAAGCTGTGATTTCGCGACTTTTCTCTGCTAGCGGGATTTGAAAATACGCCTGGCTGAGGTCGAGGGTGGTAATATAATTTGCTTGCCGCAGCCGATCTAAAATGCTATTCATCAAGGGTATCGGGTACGCGTCCTTTTTAGTCACTTCGTTGACCTTTCGAAAGTCAAGACAGAATCGCAACTTCCCGTTGGGCTTTTTGACCATGACTATGGGGCTAGACCAATCACTGACGGACGGTTCTATAATTTCGTCCGCGAGCATCTCTCGAACCGCCTCGTGAATCGCCTTCTCGATGGCTGGTGAGACGGCGTAGTAACGCTGTTTGATCGCGGTATGCCCTCCCACGTCAATGTGGTGTTCTGTCAGAGAAGTGCAGCCTGGTTTTTCGGGAGGTTTCGGTATTTCCTGGCTCACGAGAGTTTTTAGGGTAGTGTCTTGGTCGGGTGTGAGAATCTGTAGCCCGCCGCAAAGGTAATGGACTGTAGATGGGCTCATCTGGGCTTCGAAGGAATGTACGCGTTGAGGTTCGAGCCAACTGAACCATTTTCCGCTCGCGAAGTCGACAACCCAGTGGCCCGCTCGCATGAAGTCGAGGCCCAAGATACAAGGTAACACCAAGGCAGGTAACAGGTACGCGGTCAAACGGAAAGGACGACCGTTTAGGTAAATGACGGGGTTGACGACCTCACTCGCGATGGCTTTTTGACCGCCAGCCATCTCCACGCCGCGAGGGCGGCAGCGCTCCCTCGGGATGCCCAGGTTGTCGACCCATTGGATCGCGAGGGGGCCGAAAAACGTGCGACTTGAACCGGAATCGAATAGTGCTCTCACCGGGTGGCCTTGGAGAGTGAACGTCACGAAAAACGCGGTGGGGCTTTCTTCCGTTTGGACGGTACCGCACCGGATAGTTTCGGCGTCCCGTGGCGAGGTATTAGGTAAAACGGGAGGCAACGCGTCCTTCGAATGCGAGGAGGTACGGGGTAATTCGCGAGGTAGCGCGTCATTCGAATGCGAGGAGGTACGAGGTAAGTCGCGAGACGCGGCAGGTAATTCGCGAGACGCAGCAGGTAATTCGCGAGGTGGCTCGTCATCCGAATGCAAGAAGGTACAAGGTAATTCGCGAGACGCAGCAGGTGTTTCGCGAGGTAAACTGACGATTTCGGCGGGTTCCACTAAAATATGTCCCGGACCCGCCTTCAGCGGTTTCCCGCACACGAGCATTCGGTTGATTTTTGGCCTCGGCGCCCGCAGCGGTAACAAAATACGACTCGAGCTTCTCCGCATGCATTAAACCGGTGTCCGGGTTTTCCGCAATTCCAGCAAGTAGGTGGTCGCGGTTGGGCTGCGGCGTTGCTCGGGGCAGGGTTGTTTCCGCCAGGAGAAGGCATCGCATCGAGGAACGGGTTTAATGAACGTAGTGGTTCCGCGGTAGCGTTGAGTTTCGGCGCGGTTCCGGTAGTCGCGTTGGATACTGTCTTACGTCGTCTTCGGGGAGGATTCGGGGCTTGTTGCGCGGCGTTTACGCTCTCGAGAACTGGGGTCGAGTCCGAGTCGTTTGACTCGTTCGATTCGGGGGGCCTTTCGGCAGACGTTTCGTTCCTGCCGTCTAGCTCTGGCCACGTTTCTACCGCCGCGAATAATTTGCGGCCGGGGTTGTTAGGGAAGGTTTTAGAGCCGCGATAGGCCAGTTCCGGACACAGAGACTGGTTCGGAGCTGGTGGGGCGCGATAGGTGCGCGAGACGGCAAAACTTTTCTCTACCCGGACGGCGATATGCTCGAACGAATCGAAGTCAAATAAATCGTCCCGGTGGATAGCGATATGAAGTCGCGGGATCAAGTTACGGTGCGCGTACTGGACCTGCTCTGACTCGCTCCAGGGAGGTTGGAGACGATTAAATAATCCCCGAAGGCATGTTAGGTAGTCCGCGACTGGCTCGTCTAATCCTTGGGTCCTACGCATAATTTCTTCCCGAAGCGCATATTGGTAGTCGGGGTCCCCGAAACGCAAACGACAAGCGGACGCGAATTCCGCCCAGGTATTCCAGCGATCGTGGTCGTTTCGGAACCACTGAAGGGCGACCCCATTTAGGAAGAAGGGAATGCAGCGGATTAAATCGGTGTCTGATACCGGTACGAGGGCGCGGCCCTCCGAGATACGCGTGAGAAAAGTGTCGACATCTTCCCCCCGTTTCCCAGAGAAAGAGATGTTCCATTTTCTCATCAGGTGTAATACCGCGGACGGAGAGATCGGTGCACGCGAGTGAGAATACTCCGTAGTTACACGCGGAGGCGGCTCATATACTGACCTGGGTTCGTTAACCGTTGGGGTGGCATAATGGTGAGGAGGTCCTCGTCCGCCTTGGAAATGTTCACTGGTACCCGTTAGTGGATCGTGACCGGGGTGGATTCCGGGCTGGTTCGGGCCTCTAGAGCGATCGGTGCGTGGGCGGGCGCCCGTTGGCCTGGGCGGCGTATTCGTGGGAAGTCCCGTCCACGGTTGATGGTTTAGGGGGCCGGGACCGAGATTCGGGCCGTGGTGGAGTACCCTCGACCAGATCTCCGGGTGGCCGGGTTGTTCCGGCCCGCGTGGAGGTTCGAACGGTCCGCCACTCGCTCCCATGGCCGTCATGACCGGCCCTTGGAAACTGCCCGTGATTCGGGTGGTGTCCCCGGGCCAGGCATAGGACAAGCTCGATCCGTCCTCGGGTGGCAAGGTATGCCCCATACCGGAGTCATATCCAGCCGCGCCGCAGACGGGCGGGGCGTCACGTACACGCGGGTCGACCTCGAATGCCCCCTTTTCGCCCCCCTCAGCGCCCACTGGCGGAGGAGACGAAGTACGTTGCGGGCCCTCACCGAATTTCGGTGAACCGTCCCGGTTCCCTTCTGGCATGATGGCACGCAACCGGGTGTACGCGGTACGAAACGGCTAAGCGCGAGTCGGAACGACGCAGCGATTTTCGACGCGGATCGGTTCCGGGTCGGATACGAAGGAAACTGAGCTGTGCGAGCTCGCGAAACCTCCAGGTAATCAAGTCACAAAACGAAAGGTATTTCCGACACAGATAACGGAACCAATAGATCTCCCGAGATACACCGCGTCGCGAGTTCGCGAACTCGAGTTTGCGCCGCAGGATCGACCGATTAGATGAGGCAAATAACGGAAGAGCAAGGTAAGAGTTTGACTTCGAAAGGTAATAGGCGCGGGGTTGAATCCGAAGGTAACTCGAATTTGGACGAATCCAGATTCGGCAGGTAATAGGTAAGGATTCAACTCCGCGAGGTAACTGGTAAGAATTTGAATCCGATGAACAGGTAAGGATTCAAATTCCTAAGGTAATATATACGAAATCAAACTCGTCGCGTTGGAGAAAACCGAAGCAACAGCAAATTAAAGACGAATTAGTGGCGGCGGAAAGCGACGCGTAATTCGTCAGGTACAAGGTAAACAGATCTTATAGATGCTGGGGCTTGCTCGAATTCCCGGTACTTCCGCCAAACGCCAAACCAACAGACTCGTGAAAGGGAGTCACGGCTCAACTCGGACGGCAATGCGCGGTACGTTAGAGCCAAGGTAAATTAAATGTCCCGAAATAAATACCGGAGCGCGAAAAATAAGTCGATTATTCGAAAGGCGGCTAATAATACGAGTACACGGGTTAACGATCGGGATCGATTAGCGATTGAACCGTTCACTGACGCGGATACTCGAAGAATGGCGCTTGTCGGCTGAGTCGACTAGGTGGCTCCCCCCTCGCTCGGTGTCGGTGATAAGTGGGGGGTAATCCGTGAACCGTCCGATTTCCCAAAAAAATTATTTTTCGCAATTCGAAGCGGTCGACGTAAATACTGGATTAACGTTTTTGCGAGAAATGACGGATTATCGCGATAATATCCCGTTACTGACACAGCTCACGCGTGGATGATTTTGAGTCCTCTAAACGGGACAATAGAGGCACTGTTTACATGGTTGGGCGGGGCTAACTGCCGATCTCGTACGTTCAGGCGGCACGAGTTCTTGGTATCGGGCTTATGCCCTCGTTCGCGATGCGAATGTTGACTTTCAGGGGGGCTAACTGCCAACAACGTAGGCTTCTACACTACGCACTAGAAACGTTGGTCTTATGCCCTCTTACGCGAGGCGACAGTACGGGGCAACCGGTCGAGTCAAATTCAAAACAATTCGACCAAGCCAATATGTTCACCGATGACACAAGGGATTAGGAGAGGTAAATGATGTAGCACACAAGCACAAGAAATAAGCAGAATTTCTTACAACTAAGAAACACGATATTTAAACATAGCACAGGTTAAGCGGCACAATAGAGGTACTGAGGCAGAAGCGTTGAGAGAACAAAAAATGTAAATAAGGCGAGAAGTTAATACGGCTGGTAGCGTACCAGGTAAACACAAAGTGCGTACAAAAGAAATCGAGATAATATTTCGTCGGAAAAATATATCGTAGTTACCCGAGAGGTAAAAGGGAAAACAAATTTTATTTGGTCACACCACAATAATAACGCCTCTGTTCTCGGGAGTGTCCGCTAAACACAATAATACGAAATATTCCGAGAAGTCAGAATAAGAAACAAAAGATCAAAATATCTCAAGATCTCCCAGCACGTCGAGGTCTCTATATCGCAAAAAAAATGTTTCCAAACGCAACGCCAAAATAGATCGACATTTCTCGACGCGGGCTAAACGGATCCACGGCGTAATGGTTACCGAAAATATATCGCAGCGAAAAACGCGAAACACGAAATACGGAATCAAAATTCAACATTACAACATTCTGGATCCTAATAAATTACTACTTTTCGGGCCCCACGTTGGGCGCCATTTGTAACGCAATTTTCCCCGCGAGGGTACGATTGGTCCCTTCTCGGCTCACCCGTCTCGTCGGCTCGCACGACTCTCCGGCCACGAGAGTGAATTGGGCGCCAGGTACGAAGTACCGCCGATTACTCGACTTTAATTTTATTCACTCTCTACGATGGTAACGCCAACAGATCACGATACTCAGAGTGCGCGAGGGACACGAGTGACCGAGGACGGTCCGGCTACTCAGCTCAAACTGAGATACAGAAGGTAGAGGGGGGAATCCTTGGGGAAAAGTAGCAATCAGGAACGCAAAATAACATAATCGACACAAGATAGTAATTTGGCAAAATATTCACAATTTATTCAACTCCGTGACGACGCGTAAAGGTACAAGAAAGACATTAATGGGGATCGACGCAAACATTCGAGAACAAAATAATAAGATACGAGATTCGGTGAATTTTTAAGGATCGGTCACGATTTCAAACGATATAATACAAGTGACGGGTAGAATCTGGATAATGAAAATAATAGAACTGATCTGTCGCTTCGCATATTCGCACGCCTCACATTCGTTATTCGACACCCACGAATTGAGTGTCTCAGGTAAACGCAGGTAACACGTAACCAGCCGCGAGGGCCGTAGGTAAAGCGCAGGTAAAGTTCATCAGCCGCGAAGGCTGGAGGTACGATTAATCAGCCACGAGGGCTGTAGGTAAAAGGTAACCGGTAACAAGTACCGTAGGTAATGCGCAGGTAAAGTTCATCAGCCGCGAGGGCTGGAGGTACGATTAATCAGTCGCAAGGACTGTAGGTAAAGTTAATCAGTCGCGAGGACTGTAGGTACAATTAACCAGTCGCGAGGACTGTAGGTAAAATTCATCAGTCGCGAAGACTGGAGGTAAAATTAATCAGTCACGAAGACTGTAGGTAACGCGTAGGTACGAGGTCAACGGCGGCAAAGGCCGAAGGTAAAGTACTAGTGTGAGAAAATGCGAGCGACAAGGTAATGACGGACTGATAAATAATTTAAGTAATAGTTAACGTAATAAAAGAATAAGGTATCGGAAAACGGTAATACGTCGCACGTCGGTTAAACTACGAGAGAACAATAATACGCGATACAGAAGAAAGGAATGAAATATAAAAATAAACGCGAACGCAACTAACCGCCGTATAGTCCGTAGCGCGACAACAAGTACGAGAGAGAAAGCACGAAAACATCGCGCGACCGGGCGCGCTCGCTAGAGCCCTCGGCGCGTGCAAGGAGAGAGAGACAGAGGTACTCGAAAGATATTGCGCGTTATATTCAGCGCCTTCACAAAACGAAAACTCAAAGGATATAATTCTAATAACGACAATTTTACGGAATTGAATGCACGAAATTATTGAACCAACTTGAAGGAATCGATTTGCCTAGTTGAGCGTTACTTTATCAAAATTCGAGACCCGGGAAGTATCGGCCGCAATCTCGCACGATACTTCGACTCGTAAGTCTCTCGAAACGCCATATAAATCTGAACTAAAACTCGGAACTAGATTCCGAAAAAGAAAACATGAAAAAGCTCAACCAGACAAATGACTCGGGGAGATAAAGAACGGACTTACCGAGGGATCCAACTCGCCGCACAAAGGAAAGGCTTGGTGGTGTTCGCCGGAACGCAGACTCGTCAGTACGGTGCTCGGAATTAGACTAATTGTGCGTGCGAGCGGTCCTCGGTGTTCGGCGCTCTCCCCACCACTCGGACCCAGCACCGCAGCGCTCACACGCCGGGCGCGAACTAGCGTTCGTCCTCCCGGCTCGCGTATTCGCGGTAAATTCAAAAGTGAAGCGCGTACGGAAATTACTTTCCGCACCGCTTTTACGCTATTCTTAATTGCACGATGTTCCTCGCTGCTCTCGCCTCTTCCGCCCACGTGAAACGCTCCTCCCGACTAAATGGCTGTGATCCGAGTGCCTTTCCTCTTGGGGATCCGGCGGGCATCTCTGAAAAGGCAGAGGGGAGGCCTCCCTCATGACTCCAGACGTCATGAAGTCACGGTGGGCCCACGACGATAAGCCACCAGGCAATTGCAGCACCTCTCCTCCAGGAAACTCCCCCGAACCCCACCGACCGAGGCGCCGTATTGCACGGACCGTGGCACCCGAATTCACAGCTGTGCGGACGGTGCAACTCTCGGTTGCTACGGCGGGAGAGGCACGGGCGGCGTTCAACGGATGGCCTATGCCAGCGTGTCCTCTCAGCCGTCCGCAGGTCGAGAGTGATGTTCGAAGCTCGAAGACGAGGTGAGAAGAGTGCTCCCCGCGGGCGAGATCGGGTTGAACAGCGAGGTAGTGCGGGAGGTATAAATTAGCGATGCGCTCGGTCCAGCGTGGCGGAGGCAGCGCCAAACCTCGGAAACTACAGTAGATTTCTGAAATATTGTAATCAAGGTAACTCACGAAAACTGAACTCTTTCTCTCTCTTCCCAACACGGGCCGGGAATAGGTAAAACAAAAGGTAATTGTCGCGCAACAGATTATAGGCGCGAATTCTTAAACTAAAGCTTAACATTACGTAGCGGTGAGTCTCGTTCCGAACATCGCCCGACGAGTCGCAGTGGCGTCAAAATGGGCCGCAAACCCGGTCCACTGGTCGACACGGTTCGTACGAGTGGCGGGGCAAAATGTCACGTCACAATACCTATTAACTATATCTATCCCTAACACCGAAAGTTTTTCTCTCAATAGTCGTTTCCCCCTCTGAATCGCACGAGCCAATGGCGATCGGCGTTAGAGAGGACAAGAATTGACATGCACATGCGCCTTAACGCTTCATGTTGCACTTACTTCACAGGCTTCCGTAAACGTTCACCAGTGTAGCCTCCAATCCTCGGGGGCCTATAAAAGTTTAAAATGAAAAAAAAAATTGTCCAAATTTGTTTCAGTTTTTATTCCTATTTATATTTCTCTCACCTCTGAAGAGTAGCGAAGCGTAGCGTGGCCGAACGATGAAAATACAATAGTTACGTTCGAGAACGCTACTGTACAGATGGCGCCACTATACTTTTGCCGGAACGACGCGCTCCGAAGCTTCGAGAATGCGCCACTCTTGGGCTGGCTGGCCTGACCGGGCAGTCTGAGCACAGGACTGGAAGAGAGCGGACGCGTAATCTTCCGAATAGTGCAACATTAAATAAAATATTTCGAGGACGCGTGCAGTTTTGGAGTACAATCCCATCGGTCTCTGATAGCTTCGTGGTCTCGGTACGTCTGAGCGTAAAAAGACTAGATCACGACGAGATCCTACATTTTCCCTGTGCCAGTATAAAATCCAAAAGAATCGCTTGTTACTTTTTAAGCGAACGTCTGATTGAAAAAGAGTTTTTGGTTTTTGTTTGTTACAGAAAATGGGGAAACCACTCGTCTTCGTGACTGGAAATATAAAGAAACTAGAAGAGGTCGTATCAATATTGGGGAAGAATTTTCCCCGTGAGATCATAAACAAAGACATTGATCTAGCGGAATATCAAGGGGATGCGGATGATATAAGCATAGCAAAATGTCGTGCAGCGTATGAAATCGTAAAAGGTCCGGTGATCATCGAGGATACGTGCTTATGTTTCGACGCGATGAACGGTCTACCGGGTCCTTACATTAAATGGTTCTCGGACAAGCTAGGACCCGATGGACTGCACAAAATGCTAGATGGTTGGAAGGATAAAGGTGCTGAAGCAATATGCACGTTTGCTTACACGAACGGAGACTCGGACGGATCTGTCATCCTTTTCAAAGGTCGTACAAGAGGAACAATCGTCAGTCCAAAAGGTCCCCGGGACTTCGGTTGGGATCCCATTTTTCTTCCAGACGGTTACGACCAAACTTATGCAGAATTACCGAAATCGGTAAAAAATGAAATCTCACACAGACACCGAGCATTAGAAAAATTGAAGAATTATTTTAACGGCAAAGAAACTCTCGTACATTGCAATTAATTTTTTACATATTATATGTTAAACAAATGTACCATCATTAAAATTTCATTTTCAAACACGATCATTATTTTAACGGCTTATTTATTCAATCCCTCGAACCTCTCTCTTTCTCACTCTTTTTCGCTGTCTCTCTCCATCTCTCTCCATCTTTCCATTTCTCTATGTATCAATTCGCTCTATTTCGTTATTCCTCTATATATCTATCTATCTTTCTAAATTTCTATCTTTTTCTATCCCACTCTAACTATCTCTTTCTAACTTCGCTTTGTTATCTCTCTTCGTCACTTCATTTCTCTTTTTCCATCTTTGCATTTCCCTTTCTCTCTATCTTTTTCTGTCACCTTACCACTACCTACCATCTCTCACCGTCTCTCTCGCTCACCGTCTCTCTCTCTCTCACCGTCTCTCTCTCTCTCTCTCTCTCTCTCTCTCTCTCTCTCTCTCTCTCTCTCTCTCTCTCTCTCTCTCTCTCTCTCTCTCTCCCTCTCTCTCTCTTTCACTGTCTGTCTGTCTCCCTCTCTCTCTTTCTTTCCATCTCTCTCTATCTTTCGATTTTTGTATCTCTTAATTCGTTCTATTTTGTTATCCCTCTAACTCCCGATATCTATCTATCTTTCTATCTCTCTATTTCTATCTATCCCTCTCTCACTATATTTTTCTTACTTCGCTTCTATATCTATCTTTGTCTCTTTATTAATCACTCTATCTCTGCGTCTCCCGTTCTCTCTATCTTTATACCTATTAACTATATCTATCCCTAACACCGAAAGTTTTTCTCTCAATAGTCGTTTCCCCCTCTGAATCGCACGAGCCAATGGCGATCGGCGTTAGAGAGGACAAGAATTGACATGCACATGCGCCTTAACGCTTCATGTTGCACTTACTTCACACGCTTCCGTAAACGTTCACCAGTGTAGCCTCCAATCCTCGGGGGCCTATAAAAGTTTAAAATGAAAAAAAAAATTGTGCAAATTTGTTTCAGTTTTTATTCCTATTTATATTTCTCTCACCTCTGAAGAGTAGCGAAGCGTAGCGTGGCCGAACGATGAAAATACAATAGTTACGTTCGAGAACGCTACTGTACAGATGGCGCCACTATACTTTTGCCGGAACGACGCGCTCCGAAGCTTCGAGAATGCGCCACTCTTGGGCTGGCTGGCCTGACCGGGCAGTCTGAGCACAGGACTGGAAGAGAGCGGACGCGTAATCTTCCGAATAGTGCAACATTAAATAAAATATTTCGAGGACGCGTGCAGTTTTGGAGTACAATCCCATCGGTCTCTGATAGCTTCGTGGTCTCGGTACGTCTGAGCGTAAAAAGACTAGATCACGACGAGATCCTACATTTTCCCTGTGCCAGTATAAAATCCAAAAGAATCGCTTGTTACTTTTTAAGCGAACGTCTGATTAAAAAAGAGTTTTTGGTTTTTGTTTGTTACAGAAAATGGGGAAACCACTCGTCTTCGTGACTGGAAATATAAAGAAACTAGAAGAGGTCGTATCAATATTGGGGAAGAATTTTCCCCGTGAGATCATAAACAAAGACATTGATCTAGCGGAATATCAAGGGGATGCGGATGATATAAGCATAGCAAAATGTCGTGCAGCGTATGAAATCGTAAAAGGTCCGGTGATCATCGAGGATACGTGCTTATGTTTCGACGCGATGAACGGTCTACCGGGTCCTTACATTAAATGGTTCTCGGACAAGCTAGGACCCGATGGACTGCACAAAATGCTAGATGGTTGGAAGGATAAAGGTGCTGAAGCAATATGCACGTTTGCTTACACGAACGGAGACTCGGACGGATCTGTCATCCTTTTCAAAGGTCGTACAAGAGGAACAATCGTCAGTCCAAAAGGTCCCCGGGACTTCGGTTGGGATCCCATTTTTCTTCCAGACGGTTACGACCAAACTTATGCAGAATTACCGAAATCGGTAAAAAATGAAATCTCACACAGACACCGAGCATTAGAAAAATTGAAGGATTATTTTAACGGCAAAGAAACTCTCGTACATTGCAATTAATTTTTTACATATTATATGTTAAACAAATGTACCATCATTAAAATTTCATTTTCAAACACGATCATTATTTTAACGGCTTATTTATTCAATCCCTCGAACCTCTCTCTTTCTCACTCTTTTTCGCTGTCTCTCTCCATCTCTCTCCATCTTTCCATTTCTCTATGTATCAATTCGCTCTATTTCGTTATTCCTCTATATATCTATCTATCTTTCTAAATTTCTATCTTTTTCTATCCCACTCTAACTATCTCTTTCTAACTTCGCTTTGTTATCTCTCTTCGTCACTTCATTTCTCTTTTTCCATCTTTGCATTTCCCTTTCTCTCTATCTTTTTCTGTCACCTTACCACTACCTACCATCTCTCACCGTCTCTCTCGCTCACCGTCTCTCTCTCTCTCACCGTCTCTCTCTCTCTCTCTCTGTCCCTCTCTCTCTCTTTCTCTCTCTCTTTCTCTCTCTCTCTCGCCGTCTCTCTATCTTTCTCTTTCTCTCCCTCTCTCTCTCTTTCACTGTCTGTCTGTCTCCCTCTCTCTCTCTCTTTCTTTCCATCTCTCTCTATCTTTCGATTTTTGTATCTCTTAATTCGTTCTATTTTGTTATCCCTCTAACTCCCGATATCTATCTATCTTTCTATCTCTCTATTTCTTTCTATCCCTCTCTCACTATCTTTTTCTTACTTCGCTTCTATATCTATCTTTGTCTCTTTATTAATCACTCTATCTCTGGGTCTCCCGTTCTCTCTATCTTTATACCTATTAACTATATCTATCCCTAACACCGAAAGTTTTTCTCTCAATAGTCGTTTCCCCCTCTGAATCGCACGAGCCAATGGCGATCGGCGTTAGAGAGGACAAGAATTGACATGCACATGCGCCTTAACGCTTCATGTTGCATTTACTTCACACGCTTCCGTAAACGTTCACCAGTGTAGCCTCCAATCCTCGGGGGCCTATAAAAGTTTAAAATGAAAAAAAAAATTGTGCAAATTTGTTTCAGTTTTTATTCCTATTTATATTTCTCTCACCTCTGAAGAGTAGCGAAGCGTAGCGTGGCCGAACGATGAAAATACAATAGTTACGTTCGAGAACGCTACTGTACAGATGGCGCCACTATACTTTTGCCGGAACGACGCGCTCCGAAGCTTCGAGAATGCGCCACTCTTGGGCTGGCTGGCCTGACCGGGCAGTCTGAGCACAGGACTGGAAGAGAGCGGACGCGTAATCTTCCGAATAGTGCAACATTAAATAAAATATTTCGAGGACGCGTGCAGTTTTGGAGTACAATCCCATCGGTCTCTGATAGCTTCGTGGTCTCGGTACGTCTGAGCGTAAAAAGACTAGATCACGACGAGATCCTACATTTTCCCTGTGCCAGTATAAAATCCAAAAGAATCGCTTGTTACTTTTTAAGCGAACGTCTGATTGAAAAAGAGTTTTTGGTTTTTGTTTGTTACAGAAAATGGGGAAACCACTCGTCTTCGTGACTGGAAATATAAAGAAACTAGAAGAGGTCGTATCAATATTGGGGAAGAATTTTCCCCGTGAGATCATAAACAAAGACATTGATCTAGCGGAATATCAAGGGGATGCGGATGATATAAGCATAGCAAAATGTCGTGCAGCGTATGAAATCGTAAAAGGTCCGGTGATCATCGAGGATACGTGCTTATGTTTCGACGCGATGAACGGTCTACCGGGTCCTTACATTAAATGGTTCTCGGACAAGCTAGGACCCGATGGACTGCACAAAATGCTAGATGGTTGGAAGGATAAAGGTGCTGAAGCAATATGCACGTTTGCTTACACGAACGGAGACTCGGACGGATCTGTCATCCTTTTCAAAGGTCGTACAAGAGGAACAATCGTCAGTCCAAAAGGTCCCCGGGACTTCGGTTGGGATCCCATTTTTCTTCCAGACGGTTACGACCAAACTTATGCAGAATTACCGAAATCGGTAAAAAATGAAATCTCACACAGACACCGAGCATTAGAAAAATTGAAGAATTATTTTAACGGCAAAGAAACTCTCGTACATTGCAATTAATTTTTTACATATTATATGTTAAACAAATGTACCATCATTAAAATTTCATTTTCAAACACGATCATTATTTTAACGGCTTATTTATTCAATCCCTCGAACCTCTCTCTTTCTCACTCTTTTTCGCTGTCTCTCTCCATCTCTCTCCATCTTTCCATTTCTCTATGTATCAATTCGCTCTATTTCGTTATTCCTCTATATATCTATCTATCTTTCTAAATTTCTATCTTTTTCTATCCCACTCTAACTATCTCTTTCTAACTTCGCTTTGTTATCTCTCTTCGTCACTTCATTTCTCTTTTTCCATCTTTGCATTTCCCTTTCTCTCTATCTTTTTCTGTCACCTTACCACTACCTACCATCTCTCACCGTCTCTCTCGCTCACCGTCTCTCTCTCTCTCACCGTCTCTCTCTCTCTCTCTCTCTCTCTCTCTCTCTCTCTCTCTCTCTCTCTCTCTCCCTCTCTCTCTCTTTCACTGTCTGTCTGTCTCCCTCTCTCTCTTTCTTTCCATCTCTCTCTATCTTTCGATTTTTGTATCTCTTAATTCGTTCTATTTTGTTATCCCTCTAACTCCCGATATCTATCTATCTTTCTATCTCTCTATTTCTATCTATCCCTCTCTCACTATATTTTTCTTACTTCGCTTCTATATCTATCTTTGTCTCTTTATTAATCACTCTATCTCTGCGTCTCCCGTTCTCTCTATCTTTATACCTATTAACTATATCTATCCCTAACACCGAAAGTTTTTCTCTCAATAGTCGTTTCCCCCTCTGAATCGCACGAGCCAATGGCGATCGGCGTTAGAGAGGACAAGAATTGACATGCACATGCGCCTTAACGCTTCATGTTGCACTTACTTCACACGCTTCCGTAAACGTTCACCAGTGTAGCCTCCAATCCTCGGGGGCCTATAAAAGTTTAAAATGAAAAAAAAAATTGTGCAAATTTGTTTCAGTTTTTATTCCTATTTATATTTCTCTCACCTCTGAAGAGTAGCGAAGCGTAGCGTGGCCGAACGATGAAAATACAATAGTTACGTTCGAGAACGCTACTGTACAGATGGCGCCACTATACTTTTGCCGGAACGACGCGCTCCGAAGCTTCGAGAATGCGCCACTCTTGGGCTGGCTGGCCTGACCGGGCAGTCTGAGCACAGGACTGGAAGAGAGCGGACGCGTAATCGTCCGAATAGTGCAACATTAAATAAAATATTTCGAGGACGCGTGCAGTTTTGGAGTACAATCCCATCGGTCTCTGATAGCTTCGTGGTCTCGGTACGTCTGAGCGTAAAAAGACTAGATCACGACGAGATCCTACATTTTCCCTGTGCCAGTATAAAATCCAAAAGAATCGCTTGTTACTTTTTAAGCGAACGTCTGATTGAAAAAGAGTTTTTGGTTTTTGTTTGTTACAGAAAATGGGGAAACCACTCGTCTTCGTGACTGGAAATATAAAGAAACTAGAAGAGGTCGTATCAATATTGGGGAAGAATTTTCCCCGTGAGATCATAAACAAAGACATTGATCTAGCGGAATATCAAGGGGATGCGGATGATATAAGCATAGCAAAATGTCGTGCAGCGTATGAAATCGTAAAAGGTCCGGTGATCATCGAGGATACGTGCTTATGTTTCGACGCGATGAACGGTCTACCGGGTCCTTACATTAAATGGTTCTCGGACAAGCTAGGACCCGATGGACTGCACAAAATGCTAGATGGTTGGAAGGATAAAGGTGCTGAAGCAATATGCACGTTTGCTTACACGAACGGAGACTCGGACGGATCTGTCATCCTTTTCAAAGGTCGTACAAGAGGAACAATCGTCAGTCCAAAAGGTCCCCGGGACTTCGGTTGGGATCCCATTTTTCTTCCAGACGGTTACGACCAAACTTATGCAGAATTACCGAAATCGGTAAAAAATGAAATCTCACACAGACACCGAGCATTAGAAAAATTGAAGGATTATTTTAACGGCAAAGAAACTCTCGTACATTGCAATTAATTTTTTACATATTATATGTTAAACAAATGTACCATCATTAAAATTTCATTTTCAAACACGATCATTATTTTAACGGCTTATTTATTCAATCCCTCGAACCTCTCTCTTTCTCACTCTTTTTCGCTGTCTCTCTCCATCTCTCTCCATCTTTCCATTTCTCTATGTATCAATTCGCTCTATTTCGTTATTCCTCTATATATCTATCTATCTTTCTAAATTTCTATCTTTTTCTATCCCACTCTAACTATCTCTTTCTAACTTCGCTTTGTTATCTCTCTTCGTCACTTCATTTCTCTTTTTCCATCTTTGCATTTCCCTTTCTCTCTATCTTTTTCTGTCACCTTACCACTACCTACCATCTCTCACCGTCTCTCTCGCTCACCGTCTCTCTCTCTCTCACCGTCTCTCTCTCTCTCACCGTCTCTCTCTCTCTCTCTCTCTCTGTCCCTCTCTCTCTCTTTCTCTCTCTCTTTCTCTCTCTCTCTCGCCGTCTCTCTATCTTTCTCTTTCTCTCCCTCTCTCTCTCTTTCACTGTCTGTCTGTCTCCCTCTCTCTCTCTCTTTCTTTCCATCTCTCTCTATCTTTCGATTTTTGTATCTCTTAATTCGTTCTATTTTGTTATCCCTCTAACTCCCGATATCTATCTATCTTTCTATCTCTCTATTTCTTTCTATCCCTCTCTCACTATCTTTTTCTTACTTCGCTTCTATATCTATCTTTGTCTCTTTATTAATCACTCTATCTCTGCGTCTCCCGTTCTCTCTATCTTTATACCTATTAACTATATCTATCCCTAACACCGAAAGTTTTTCTCTCAATAGTCGTTTCCCCCTCTGAATCGCACGAGCCAATGGCGATCGGCGTTAGAGAGGACAAGAATTGACATGCACATGCGCCTTAACGCTTCATGTTGCATTTACTTCACACGCTTCCGTAAACGTTCACCAGTGTAGCCTCCAATCCTCGGGGGCCTATAAAAGTTTAAAATGAAAAAAAAAAAATTGTGCAAATTTGTTTCAGTTTTTATTTCTATTTATATTTCTCTCACCTCTGAAGAGTAGCGAAGCGTAGCGTGGCCGAACGATGAAAATACAATAGTTACGTTCGAGAACGCTACTGTACAGATGGCGCCACTATACTTTTGCCGGAACGACGCGCTCCGAAGCTTCGAGAATGCGCCACTCTTGGGCTGGCTGGCCTGACCGGGCAGTCTGAGCACAGGACTGGAAGAGAGCGGACGCGTAATCTTCCGAATAGTGCAACATTAAATAAAATATTTCGAGGACGCGTGCAGTTTTGGAGTACAATCCCATCGGTCTCTGATAGCTTCGTGGTCTCGGTACGTCTGAGCGTAAAAAGACTAGATCACGACGAGATCCTACATTTTCCCTGTGCCAGTATAAAATCCAAAAGAATCGCTTGTTACTTTTTAAGCGAACGTCTGATTGAAAAAGAGTTTTTGGTTTTTGTTTGTTACAGAAAATGGGGAAACCACTCGTCTTCGTGACTGGAAATATAAAGAAACTAGAAGAGGTCGTATCAATATTGGGGAAGAATTTTCCCCGTGAGATCATAAACAAAGACATTGATCTAGCGGAATATCAAGGGGATGCGGATGATATAAGCATAGCAAAATGTCGTGCAGCGTATGAAATCGTAAAAGGTCCGGTGATCATCGAGGATACGTGCTTATGTTTCGACGCGATGAACGGTCTACCGGGTCCTTACATTAAATGGTTCTCGGACAAGCTAGGACCCGATGGACTGCACAAAATGCTAGATGGTTGGAAGGATAAAGGTGCTGAAGCAATATGCACGTTTGCTTACACGAACGGAGACTCGGACGGATCTGTCATCCTTTTCAAAGGTCGTACAAGAGGAACAATCGTCAGTCCAAAAGGTCCCCGGGACTTCGGTTGGGATCCCATTTTTCTTCCAGACGGTTACGACCAAACTTATGCAGAATTACCGAAATCGGTAAAAAATGAAATCTCACACAGACACCGAGCATTAGAAAAATTGAAGAATTATTTTAACGGCAAAGAAACTCTCGTACATTGCAATTAATTTTTTACATATTATATGTTAAACAAATGTACCATCATTAAAATTTCATTTTCAAACACGATCATTATTTTAACGGCTTATTTATTCAATCCCTCGAACCTCTCTCTTTCTCACTCTTTTTCGCTGTCTCTCTCCATCTCTCTCCATCTTTCCATTTCTCTATGTATCAATTCGCTCTATTTCGTTATTCCTCTATATATCTATCTATCTTTCTAAATTTCTATCTTTTTCTATCCCACTCTAACTATCTCTTTCTAACTTCGCTTTGTTATCTCTCTTCGTCACTTCATTTCTCTTTTTCCATCTTTGCATTTCCCTTTCTCTCTATCTTTTTCTGTCACCTTACCACTACCTACCATCTCTCACCGTCTCTCTCGCTCACCGTCTCTCTCTCTCTCACCGTCTCTCTCTCTCTCTCTCTCTCTCTCTCTCTCTCTCTCTCTCTCTCTCTCCCTCTCTCTCTCTTTCACTGTCTGTCTGTCTCCCTCTCTCTCTTTCTTTCCATCTCTCTCTATCTTTCGATTTTTGTATCTCTTAATTCGTTCTATTTTGTTATCCCTCTAACTCCCGATATCTATCTATCTTTCTATCTCTCTATTTCTATCTATCCCTCTCTCACTATATTTTTCTTACTTCGCTTCTATATCTATCTTTGTCTCTTTATTAATCACTCTATCTCTGCGTCTCCCGTTCTCTCTATCTTTATACCTATTAACTATATCTATCCCTAACACCGAAAGTTTTTCTCTCAATAGTCGTTTCCCCCTCTGAATCGCACGAGCCAATGGCGATCGGCGTTAGAGAGGACAAGAATTGACATGCACATGCGCCTTAACGCTTCATGTTGCACTTACTTCACACGCTTCCGTAAACGTTCACCAGTGTAGCCTCCAATCCTCGGGGGCCTATAAAAGTTTAAAATGAAAAAAAAAATTGTGCAAATTTGTTTCAGTTTTTATTCCTATTTATATTTCTCTCACCTCTGAAGAGTAGCGAAGCGTAGCGTGGCCGAACGATGAAAATACAATAGTTACGTTCGAGAACGCTACTGTACAGATGGCGCCACTATACTTTTGCCGGAACGACGCGCTCCGAAGCTTCGAGAATGCGCCACTCTTGGGCTGGCTGGCCTGACCGGGCAGTCTGAGCACAGGACTGGAAGAGAGCGGACGCGTAATCGTCCGAATAGTGCAACATTAAATAAAATATTTCGAGGACGCGTGCAGTTTTGGAGTACAATCCCATCGGTCTCTGATAGCTTCGTGGTCTCGGTACGTCTGAGCGTAAAAAGACTAGATCACGACGAGATCCTACATTTTCCCTGTGCCAGTATAAAATCCAAAAGAATCGCTTGTTACTTTTTAAGCGAACGTCTGATTGAAAAAGAGTTTTTGGTTTTTGTTTGTTACAGAAAATGGGGAAACCACTCGTCTTCGTGACTGGAAATATAAAGAAACTAGAAGAGGTCGTATCAATATTGGGGAAGAATTTTCCCCGTGAGATCATAAACAAAGACATTGATCTAGCGGAATATCAAGGGGATGCGGATGATATAAGCATAGCAAAATGTCGTGCAGCGTATGAAATCGTAAAAGGTCCGGTGATCATCGAGGATACGTGCTTATGTTTCGACGCGATGAACGGTCTACCGGGTCCTTACATTAAATGGTTCTCGGACAAGCTAGGACCCGATGGACTGCACAAAATGCTAGATGGTTGGAAGGATAAAGGTGCTGAAGCAATATGCACGTTTGCTTACACGAACGGAGACTCGGACGGATCTGTCATCCTTTTCAAAGGTCGTACAAGAGGAACAATCGTCAGTCCAAAAGGTCCCCGGGACTTCGGTTGGGATCCCATTTTTCTTCCAGACGGTTACGACCAAACTTATGCAGAATTACCGAAATCGGTAAAAAATGAAATCTCACACAGACACCGAGCATTAGAAAAATTGAAGGATTATTTTAACGGCAAAGAAACTCTCGTACATTGCAATTAATTTTTTACATATTATATGTTAAACAAATGTACCATCATTAAAATTTCATTTTCAAACACGATCATTATTTTAACGGCTTATTTATTCAATCCCTCGAACCTCTCTCTTTCTCACTCTTTTTCGCTGTCTCTCTCCATCTCTCTCCATCTTTCCATTTCTCTATGTATCAATTCGCTCTATTTCGTTATTCCTCTATATATCTATCTATCTTTCTAAATTTCTATCTTTTTCTATCCCACTCTAACTATCTCTTTCTAACTTCGCTTTGTTATCTCTCTTCGTCACTTCATTTCTCTTTTTCCATCTTTGCATTTCCCTTTCTCTCTATCTTTTTCTGTCACCTTACCACTACCTACCATCTCTCACCGTCTCTCTCGCTCACCGTCTCTCTCTCTCTCACCGTCTCTCTCTCTCTCACCGTCTCTCTCTCTCTCTCTCTCTCTGTCCCTCTCTCTCTCTTTCTCTCTCTCTTTCTCTCTCTCTCTCGCCGTCTCTCTATCTTTCTCTTTCTCTCCCTCTCTCTCTCTTTCACTGTCTGTCTGTCTCCCTCTCTCTCTCTCTTTCTTTCCATCTCTCTCTATCTTTCGATTTTTGTATCTCTTAATTCGTTCTATTTTGTTATCCCTCTAACTCCCGATATCTATCTATCTTTCTATCTCTCTATTTCTTTCTATCCCTCTCTCACTATCTTTTTCTTACTTCGCTTCTATATCTATCTTTGTCTCTTTATTAATCACTCTATCTCTGCGTCTCCCGTTCTCTCTATCTTTATACCTATTAACTATATCTATCCCTAACACCGAAAGTTTTTCTCTCAATAGTCGTTTCCCCCTCTGAATCGCACGAGCCAATGGCGATCGGCGTTAGAGAGGACAAGAATTGACATGCACATGCGCCTTAACGCTTCATGTTGCATTTACTTCACACGCTTCCGTAAACGTTCACCAGTGTAGCCTCCAATCCTCGGGGGCCTATAAAAGTTTAAAATGAAAAAAAAAAAATTGTGCAAATTTGTTTCAGTTTTTATTTCTATTTATATTTCTCTCACCTCTGAAGAGTAGCGAAGCGTAGCGTGGCCGAACGATGAAAATACAATAGTTACGTTCGAGAACGCTACTGTACAGATGGCGCCACTATACTTTTGCCGGAACGACGCGCTCCGAAGCTTCGAGAATGCGCCACTCTTGGGCTGGCTGGCCTGACCGGGCAGTCTGAGCACAGGACTGGAAGAGAGCGGACGCGTAATCTTCCGAATAGTGCAACATTAAATAAAATATTTCGAGGACGCGTGCAGTTTTGGAGTACAATCCCATCGGTCTCTGATAGCTTCGTGGTCTCGGTACGTCTGAGCGTAAAAAGACTAGATCACGACGAGATCCTACATTTTCCCTGTGCCAGTATAAAATCCAAAAGAATCGCTTGTTACTTTTTAAGCGAACGTCTGATTGAAAAAGAGTTTTTGGTTTTTGTTTGTTACAGAAAATGGGGAAACCACTCGTCTTCGTGACTGGAAATATAAAGAAACTAGAAGAGGTCGTATCAATATTGGGGAAGAATTTTCCCCGTGAGATCATAAACAAAGACATTGATCTAGCGGAATATCAAGGGGATGCGGATGATATAAGCATAGCAAAATGTCGTGCAGCGTATGAAATCGTAAAAGGTCCGGTGATCATCGAGGATACGTGCTTATGTTTCGACGCGATGAACGGTCTACCGGGTCCTTACATTAAATGGTTCTCGGACAAGCTAGGACCCGATGGACTGCACAAAATGCTAGATGGTTGGAAGGATAAAGGTGCTGAAGCAATATGCACGTTTGCTTACACGAACGGAGACTCGGACGGATCTGTCATCCTTTTCAAAGGTCGTACAAGAGGAACAATCGTCAGTCCAAAAGGTCCCCGGGACTTCGGTTGGGATCCCATTTTTCTTCCAGACGGTTACGACCAAACTTATGCAGAATTACCGAAATCGGTAAAAAATGAAATCTCACACAGACACCGAGCATTAGAAAAATTGAAGGATTATTTTAACGGCAAAGAAACTCTCGTACATTGCAATTAATTTTTTACATATTATATGTTAAACAAATGTACCATCATTAAAATTTCATTTTCAAACACGATCATTATTTTAACGGCTTATTTATTCAATCCCTCGAACCTCTCTCTTTCTCACTCTTTTTCGCTGTCTCTCTCCATCTCTCTCCATCTTTCCATTTCTCTATGTATCAATTCGCTCTATTTCGTTATTCCTCTATATATCTATCTATCTTTCTAAATTTCTATCTTTTTCTATCCCACTCTAACTATCTCTTTCTAACTTCGCTTTGTTATCTCTCTTCGTCACTTCATTTCTCTTTTTCCATCTTTGCATTTCCCTTTCTCTCTATCTTTTTCTGTCACCTTACCACTACCTACCATCTCTCACCGTCTCTCTCGCTCACCGTCTCTCTCTCTCTCACCGTCTCTCTCTCTCTCTCTCTCTCTCTGTCCCTCTCTCTCTCTTTCTCTCTCTCTTTCTCTCTCTCTCTCGCCGTCTCTCTATCTTTCTCTTTCTCTCCCTCTCTCTCTCTTTCACTGTCTGTCTGTCTCCCTCTCTCTCTCTCTTTCTTTCCATCTCTCTCTATCTTTCGATTTTTGTATCTCTTAATTCGTTCTATTTTGTTATCCCTCTAACTCCCGATATCTATCTATCTTTCTATCTCTCTATTTCTTTCTATCCCTCTCTCACTATCTTTTTCTTACTTCGCTTCTATATCTATCTTTGTCTCTTTATTAATCACTCTATCTCTGCGTCTCCCGTTCTCTCTATCTTTATACCTATTAACTATATCTATCCCTAACACCGAAAGTTTTTCTCTCAATAGTCGTTTCCCCCTCTGAATCGCACGAGCCAATGGCGATCGGCGTTAGAGAGGACAAGAATTGACATGCACATGCGCCTTAACGCTTCATGTTGCATTTACTTCACACGCTTCCGTAAACGTTCACCAGTGTAGCCTCCAATCCTCGGGGGCCTATAAAAGTTTAAAATGAAAAAAAAAATTGTGCAAATTTGTTTCAGTTTTTATTCCTATTTATATTTCTCTCACCTCTGAAGAGTAGCGAAGCGTAGCGTGGCCGAACGATGAAAATACAATAGTTACGTTCGAGAACGCTACTGTACAGATGGCGCCACTATACTTTTGCCGGAACGACGCGCTCCGAAGCTTCGAGAATGCGCCACTCTTGGGCTGGCTGGCCTGACCGGGCAGTCTGAGCACAGGACTGGAAGAGAGCGGACGCGTAATCTTCCGAATAGTGCAACATTAAATAAAATATTTCGAGGACGCGTGCAGTTTTGGAGTACAATCCCATCGGTCTCTGATAGCTTCGTGGTCTCGGTACGTCTGAGCGTAAAAAGACTAGATCACGACGAGATCCTACATTTTCCCTGTGCCAGTATAAAATCCAAAAGAATCGCTTGTTACTTTTTAAGCGAACGTCTGATTGAAAAAGAGTTTTTGGTTTTTGTTTGTTACAGAAAATGGGGAAACCACTCGTCTTCGTGACTGGAAATATAAAGAAACTAGAAGAGGTCGTATCAATATTGGGGAAGAATTTTCCCCGTGAGATCATAAACAAAGACATTGATCTAGCGGAATATCAAGGGGATGCGGATGATATAAGCATAGCAAAATGTCGTGCAGCGTATGAAATCGTAAAAGGTCCGGTGATCATCGAGGATACGTGCTTATGTTTCGACGCGATGAACGGTCTACCGGGTCCTTACATTAAATGGTTCTCGGACAAGCTAGGACCCGATGGACTGCACAAAATGCTAGATGGTTGGAAGGATAAAGGTGCTGAAGCAATATGCACGTTTGCTTACACGAACGGAGACTCGGACGGATCTGTCATCCTTTTCAAAGGTCGTACAAGAGGAACAATCGTCAGTCCAAAAGGTCCCCGGGACTTCGGTTGGGATCCCATTTTTCTTCCAGACGGTTACGACCAAACTTATGCAGAATTACCGAAATCGGTAAAAAATGAAATCTCACACAGACACCGAGCATTAGAAAAATTGAAGGATTATTTTAACGGCAAAGAAACTCTCGTACATTGCAATTAATTTTTTACATATTATATGTTAAACAAATGTACCATCATTAAAATTTCATTTTCAAACACGATCATTATTTTAACGGCTTATTTATTCAATCCCTCGAACCTCTCTCTTTCTCACTCTTTTTCGCTGTCTCTCTCCATCTCTCTCCATCTTTCCATTTCTCTATGTATCAATTCGCTCTATTTCGTTATTCCTCTATATATCTATCTATCTTTCTAAATTTCTATCTTTTTCTATCCCACTCTAACTATCTCTTTCTAACTTCGCTTTGTTATCTCTCTTCGTCACTTCATTTCTCTTTTTCCATCTTTGCATTTCCCTTTCTCTCTATCTTTTTCTGTCACCTTACCACTACCTACCATCTCTCACCGTCTCTCTCGCTCACCGTCTCTCTCTCTCTCACCGTCTCTCTCTCTCTCTCTCTCTGTCCCTCTCTCTCTCTTTCTCTCTCTCTTTCTCTCTCTCTCTCGCCGTCTCTCTATCTTTCTCTTTCTCTCCCTCTCTCTCTCTTTCACTGTCTGTCTGTCTCCCTCTCTCTCTCTCTTTCTTTCCATCTCTCTCTATCTTTCGATTTTTGTATCTCTTAATTCGTTCTATTTTGTTATCCCTCTAACTCCCGATATCTATCTATCTTTCTATCTCTCTATTTCTTTCTATCCCTCTCTCACTATCTTTTTCTTACTTCGCTTCTATATCTATCTTTGTCTCTTTATTAATCACTCTATCTCTGCGTCTCCCGTTCTCTCTATCTTTATACCTATTAACTATATCTATCCCTAACACCGAAAGTTTTTCTCTCAATAGTCGTTTCCCCCTCTGAATCGCACGAGCCAATGGCGATCGGCGTTAGAGAGGACAAGAATTGACATGCACATGCGCCTTAACGCTTCATGTTGCATTTACTTCACACGCTTCCGTAAACGTTCACCAGTGTAGCCTCCAATCCTCGGGGGCCTATAAAAGTTTAAAATGAAAAAAAAAATTGTGCAAATTTGTTTCAGTTTTTATTCCTATTTATATTTCTCTCACCTCTGAAGAGTAGCGAAGCGTAGCGTGGCCGAACGATGAAAATACAATAGTTACGTTCGAGAACGCTACTGTACAGATGGCGCCACTATACTTTTGCCGGAACGACGCGCTCCGAAGCTTCGAGAATGCGCCACTCTTGGGCTGGCTGGCCTGACCGGGCAGTCTGAGCACAGGACTGGAAGAGAGCGGACGCGTAATCTTCCGAATAGTGCAACATTAAATAAAATATTTCGAGGACGCGTGCAGTTTTGGAGTACAATCCCATCGGTCTCTGATAGCTTCGTGGTCTCGGTACGTCTGAGCGTAAAAAGACTAGATCACGACGAGATCCTACATTTTCCCTGTGCCAGTATAAAATCCAAAAGAATCGCTTGTTACTTTTTAAGCGAACGTCTGATTGAAAAAGAGTTTTTGGTTTTTGTTTGTTACAGAAAATGGGGAAACCACTCGTCTTCGTGACTGGAAATATAAAGAAACTAGAAGAGGTCGTATCAATATTGGGGAAGAATTTTCCCCGTGAGATCATAAACAAAGACATTGATCTAGCGGAATATCAAGGGGATGCGGATGATATAAGCATAGCAAAATGTCGTGCAGCGTATGAAATCGTAAAAGGTCCGGTGATCATCGAGGATACGAGCTTATGTTTCGACGCGATGAACGGTCTACCGGGTCCTTACATTAAATGGTTCTCGGACAAGCTAGGACCCGATGGACTGCACAAAATGCTAGATGGTTGGAAGGATAAAGGTGCTGAAGCAATATGCACGTTTGCTTACACGAACGGAGACTCGGACGGATCTGTCATCCTTTTCAAAGGTCGTACAAGAGGAACAATCGTCAGTCCAAAAGGTCCCCGGGACTTCGGTTGGGATCCCATTTTTCTTCCAGACGGTTACGACCAAACTTATGCAGAATTACCGAAATCGGTAAAAAATGAAATCTCACACAGACACCGAGCATTAGAAAAATTGAAGGATTATTTTAACGGCAAAGAAACTCTCGTACATTGCAATTAATTTTTTACATATTATATGTTAAACAAATGTACCATCATTAAAATTTCATTTTCAAACACGATCATTATTTTAACGGCTTATTTATTCAATCCCTCGAACCTCTCTCTTTCTCACTCTTTTTCGCTGTCTCTCTCCATCTCTCTCCATCTTTCCATTTCTATATGTATCAATTCGCTCTATTTCGTTATTCCTCTATATATCTATCTATCTTTCTAAATTTCTATCTTTTTCTATCCCACTCTAACCATCTCTTTCTAACTTCGCTTTGTTATCTCTCTTCGTCACTTCATTTCTCTTTTTCCATCTTTGCATTTCCCTTTCTCTCTATCTTTTTCTGTCACCTTACCACTACCTACCATCTCTCACCGTCTCTCTCGCTCACCGTCTCTCTCTCTCTCACCGTCTCTCTCTCTCTCTCTCTCTCTGTCCCTCTCTCTCTCTTTCTCTCTCTCTTTCTCTCTCTCTCTCGCCGTCTCTCTATCTTTCTCTTTCTCTCCCTCTCTCTCTCTTTCACTGTCTGTCTGTCTCCCTCTCTCTCTCTCTCTTTCTTTCCATCTCTCTCTATCTTTCGATTTTTGTATCTCTTAATTCGTTCTATTTTGTTATCCCTCTAACTCCCGATATCTATCTATCTTTCTATCTCTCTATTTCTTTCTATCCCTCTCTCACTATCTTTTTCTTACTTCGCTTCTATATCTATCTTTGTCTCTTTATTAATCACTCTATCTCTGCGTCTCCCGTTCTCTCTATCTTTATACCTATTAACTATATCTATCCCTAACACCGAAAGTTTTTCTCTCAATAGTCGTTTCCCCCTCTGAATCGCACGAGCCAATGGCGATCGGCGTTAGAGAGGACAAGAATTGACATGCACATGCGCCTTAACGCTTCATGTTGCATTTACTTCACACGCTTCCGTAAACGTTCACCAGTGTAGCCTCCAATCCTCGGGGGCCTATAAAAGTTTAAAATGAAAAAAAAAAATTGTGCAAATTTGTTTCAGTTTTTATTTCTATTTATATTTCTCTCACCTCTGAAGAGTAGCGAAGCGTAGCGTGGCCGAACGATGAAAATACAATAGTTACGTTCGAGAACGCTACTGTACAGATGGCGCCACTATACTTTTGCCGGAACGACGCGCTCCGAAGCTTCGAGAATGCGCCACTCTTGGGCTGGCTGGCCTGACCGGGCAGTCTGAGCACAGGACTGGAAGAGAGCGGACGCGTAATCTTCCGAATGGTGCAACATTAAATAAAATATTTCGAGGACGCGTGCAGTTTTGGAGTACAATCCCATCGGTCTCTGATAGCTTCGTGGTCTCGGTACGTCTGAGCGTAAAAAGACTAGATCACGACGAGATCCTACATTTTCCCTGTGCCAGTATAAAATCCAAAAGAATCGCTTGTTACTTTTTAAGCGAACGTCTGATTGAAAAAGAGTTTTTGGTTTTTGTTTGTTACAGAAAATGGGGAAACCACTCGTCTTCGTGACTGGAAATATAAAGAAACTAGAAGAGGTCGTATCAATATTGGGGAAGAATTTTCCCCGTGAGATCATAAACAAAGACATTGATCTAGCGGAATATCAAGGGGATGCGGATGATATAAGCATAGCAAAATGTCGTGCAGCGTATGAAATCGTAAAAGGTCCGGTGATCATCGAGGATACGTGCTTATGTTTCGACGCGATGAACGGTCTACCGGGTCCTTACATTAAATGGTTCTCGGACAAGCTAGGACCCGATGGACTGCACAAAATGCTAGATGGTTGGAAGGATAAAGGTGCTGAAGCAATATGCACGTTTGCTTACACGAACGGAGACTCGGACGGATCTGTCATCCTTTTCAAAGGTCGTACAAGAGGAACAATCGTCAGTCCAAAAGGTCCCCGGGACTTCGGTTGGGATCCCATTTTTCTTCCAGACGGTTTCGACCAAACTTATGCAGAATTACCGAAATCGGTAAAAAATGAAATCTCACACAGACACCGAGCATTAGAAAAATTGAAGGATTATTTTAACGGCAAAGAAACTCTCGTACATTGCAATTAATTTTTTACATATTATATGTTAAACAAATGTACCATCATTAAAATTTCATTTTCAAACACGATCATTATTTTAACGGCTTATTTATTCAATCCCTCGAACCTCTCTCTTTCTCACTCTTTTTCGCTGTCTCTCTCCATCTCTCTCCATCTTTCCATTTCTCTATGTATCAATTCGCTCTATTTCGTTATTCCTCTATATATCTATCTATCTTTCTAAATTTCTATCTTTTTCTATCCCACTCTAACTATCTCTTTCTAACTTCGCTTTGTTATCTCTCTTCGTCACTTCATTTCTCTTTTTCCATCTTTGCATTTCCCTTTCTCTCTATCTTTTTCTGTCACCTTACCACTACCTACCATCTCTCACCGTCTCTCTCGCTCACCGTCTCTCTCTCTCTCACCGTCTCTCTCTCTCTCTCTCTCTGTCCCTCTCTCTCTCTTTCTCTCTCTCTTTCTCTCTCTCTCTCGCCGTCTCTCTATCTTTCTCTTTCTCTCCCTCTCTCTCTCTTTCACTGTCTGTCTGTCTCCCTCTCTCTCTCTCTCTTTCTTTCCATCTCTCTCTATCTTTCGATTTTTGTATCTCTTAATTCGTTCTATTTTGTTATCCCTCTAACTCCCGATATCTATCTATCTTTCTATCTCTCTATTTCTTTCTATCCCTCTCTCACTATCTTTTTCTTACTTCGCTTCTATATCTATCTTTGTCTCTTTATTAATCACTCTATCTCTGCGTCTCCCGTTCTCTCTATCTTTATACCTATTAACTATATCTATCCCTAACACCGAAAGTTTTTCTCTCAATAGTCGTTTCCCCCTCTGAATCGCACGAGCCAATGGCGATCGGCGTTAGAGAGGACAAGAATTGACATGCACATGCGCCTTAACGCTTCATGTTGCATTTACTTCACACGCTTCCGTAAACGTTCACCAGTGTAGCCTCCAATCCTCGGGGGCCTATAAAAGTTTAAAATGAAAAAAAAAATTGTGCAAATTTGTTTCAGTTTTTATTCCTATTTATATTTCTCTCACCTCTGAAGAGTAGCGAAGCGTAGCGTGGCCGAACGATGAAAATACAATAGTTACGTTCGAGAACGCTACTGTACAGATGGCGCCACTATACTTTTGCCGGAACGACGCGCTCCGAAGCTTCGAGAATGCGCCACTCTTGGGCTGGCTGGCCTGACCGGGCAGTCTGAGCACAGGACTGGAAGAGAGCGGACGCGTAATCTTCCGAATAGTGCAACATTAAATAAAATATTTCGAGGACGCGTGCAGTTTTGGAGTACAATCCCATCGGTCTCTGATAGCTTCGTGGTCTCGGTACGTCTGAGCGTAAAAAGACTAGATCACGACGAGATCCTACATTTTCCCTGTGCCAGTATAAAATCCAAAAGAATCGCTTGTTACTTTTTAAGCGAACGTCTGATTGAAAAAGAGTTTTTGGTTTTTGTTTGTTACAGAAAATGGGGAAACCACTCGTCTTCGTGACTGGAAATATAAAGAAACTAGAAGAGGTCGTATCAATATTGGGGAAGAATTTTCCCCGTGAGATCATAAACAAAGACATTGATCTAGCGGAATATCAAGGGGATGCGGATGATATAAGCATAGCAAAATGTCGTGCAGCGTATGAAATCGTAAAAGGTCCGGTGATCATCGAGGATACGTGCTTATGTTTCGACGCGATGAACGGTCTACCGGGTCCTTACATTAAATGGTTCTCGGACAAGCTAGGACCCGATGGACTGCACAAAATGCTAGATGGTTGGAAGGATAAAGGTGCTGAAGCAATATGCACGTTTGCTTACACGAACGGAGACTCGGACGGATCTGTCATCCTTTTCAAAGGTCGTACAAGAGGAACAATCGTCAGTCCAAAAGGTCCCCGGGACTTCGGTTGGGATCCCATTTTTCTTCCAGACGGTTACGACCAAACTTATGCAGAATTACCGAAATCGGTAAAAAATGAAATCTCACACAGACACCGAGCATTAGAAAAATTGAAGGATTATTTTAACGGCAAAGAAACTCTCGTACATTGCAATTAATTTTTTACATATTATATGTTAAACAAATGTACCATCATTAAAATTTCATTTTCAAACACGATCATTATTTTAACGGCTTATTTATTCAATCCCTCGAACCTCTCTCTTTCTCACTCTTTTTCGCTGTCTCTCTCCATCTCTCTCCATCTTTCCATTTCTCTATGTATCAATTCGCTCTATTTCGTTATTCCTCTATATATCTATCTATCTTTCTAAATTTCTATCTTTTTCTATCCCACTCTAACTATCTCTTTCTAACTTCGCTTTGTTATCTCTCTTCGTCACTTCATTTCTCTTTTTCCATCTTTGCATTTCCCTTTCTCTCTATCTTTTTCTGTCACCTTACCACTACCTACCATCTCTCACCGTCTCTCTCGCTCACCGTCTCTCTCTCTCTCACCGTCTCTCTCTCTCTCTCTCTCTCTGTCCCTCTCTCTCTCTTTCTCTCTCTCTTTCTCTCTCTCTCTCGCCGTCTCTCTATCTTTCTCTTTCTCTCCCTCTCTCTCTCTTTCACTGTCTGTCTGTCTCCCTCTCTCTCTCTCTCTTTCTTTCCATCTCTCTCTATCTTTCGATTTTTGTATCTCTTAATTCGTTCTATTTTGTTATCCCTCTAACTCCCGATATCTATCTATCTTTCTATCTCTCTATTTCTTTCTATCCCTCTCTCACTATCTTTTTCTTACTTCGCTTCTATATCTATCTTTGTCTCTTTATTAATCACTCTATCTCTGCGTCTCCCGTTCTCTCTATCTTTATACCTATTAACTATATCTATCCCTAACACCGAAAGTTTTTCTCTCAATAGTCGTTTCCCCCTCTGAATCGCACGAGCCAATGGCGATCGGCGTTAGAGAGGACAAGAATTGACATGCACATGCGCCTTAACGCTTCATGTTGCATTTACTTCACACGCTTCCGTAAACGTTCACCAGTGTAGCCTCCAATCCTCGGGGGCCTATAAAAGTTTAAAATGAAAAAAAAAATTGTGCAAATTTGTTTCAGTTTTTATTCCTATTTATATTTCTCTCACCTCTGAAGAGTAGCGAAGCGTAGCGTGGCCGAACGATGAAAATACAATAGTTACGTTCGAGAACGCTACTGTACAGATGGCGCCACTATACTTTTGCCGGAACGACGCGCTCCGAAGCTTCGAGAATGCGCCACTCTTGGGCTGGCTGGCCTGACCGGGCAGTCTGAGCACAGGACTGGAAGAGAGCGGACGCGTAATCTTCCGAATAGTGCAACATTAAATAAAATATTTCGAGGACGCGTGCAGTTTTGCAGTACAATCCCATCGGTCTCTGATAGCTTCGTGGTCTCGGTACGTCTGAGCGTAAAAAGACTAGATCACGACGAGATCCTACATTTTCCCTGTGCCAGTATAAAATCCAAAAGAATCGCTTGTTACTTTTTAAGCGAACGTCTGATTGAAAAAGAGTTTTTGGTTTTTGTTTGTTACAGAAAATGGGGAAACCACTCGTCTTCGTGACTGGAAATATAAAGAAACTAGAAGAGGTCGTATCAATATTGGGGAAGAATTTTCCCCGTGAGATCATAAACAAAGACATTGATCTAGCGGAATATCAAGGGGATGCGGATGATATAAGCATAGCAAAATGTCGTGCAGCGTATGAAATCGTAAAAGGTCCGGTGATCATCGAGGATACGTGCTTATGTTTCGACGCGATGAACGGTCTACCGGGTCCTTACATTAAATGGTTCTCGGACAAGCTAGGACCCGATGGACTGCACAAAATGCTAGATGGTTGGAAGGATAAAGGTGCTGAAGCAATATGCACGTTTGCTTACACGAACGGAGACTCGGACGGATCTGTCATCCTTTTCAAAGGTCGTACAAGAGGAACAATCGTCAGTCCAAAAGGTCCCCGGGACTTCGGTTGGGATCCCATTTTTCTTCCAGACGGTTACGACCAAACTTATGCAGAATTACCGAAATCGGTAAAAAATGAAATCTCACACAGACACCGAGCATTAGAAAAATTGAAGGATTATTTTAACGGCAAAGAAACTCTCGTACATTGCAATTAATTTTTTACATATTATATGTTAAACAAATGTACCATCATTAAAATTTCATTTTCAAACACGATCATTATTTTAACGGCTTATTTATTCAATCCCTCGAACCTCTCTCTTTCTCACTCTTTTTCGCTGTCTCTCTCCATCTCTCTCCATCTTTCCATTTCTATATGTATCAATTCGCTCTATTTCGTTATTCCTCTATATATCTATCTATCTTTCTAAATTTCTATCTTTTTCTATCCCACTCTAACTATCTCTTTCTAACTTCGCTTTGTTATCTCTCTTCGTCACTTCATTTCTCTTTTTCCATCTTTGCATTTCCCTTTCTCTCTATCTTTTTCTGTCACCTTACCACTACCTACCATCTCTCACCGTCTCTCTCGCTCACCGTCTCTCTCTCTCTCACCGTCTCTCTCTCTCTCTCTCTCTGTCCCTCTCTCTCTCTTTCTCTCTCTCTTTCTCTCTCTCTCTCGCCATCTCTCTATCTTTCTCTTTCTCTCCCTCTCTCTCTCTTTCACTGTCTGTCTGTCTCCCTCTCTCTCTCTCTCTTTCTTTCCATCTCTCTCTATCTTTCGATTTTTGTATCTCTTAATTCGTTCTATTTTGTTATCCCTCTAACTCCCGATATCTATCTATCTTTCTATCTCTCTATTTCTTTCTATCCCTCTCTCACTATCTTTTTCTTACTTCGCTTCTATATCTATCTTTGTCTCTTTATTAATCACTCTATCTCTGCGTCTCCCGTTCTCTCTATCTTTATACCTATTAACTATATCTATCCCTAACACCGAAAGTTTTTCTCTCAATAGTCGTTTCCCCCTCTGAATCGCACGAGCCAATGGCGATCGGCGTTAGAGAGGACAAGAATTGACATGCACATGCGCCTTAACGCTTCATGTTGCATTTACTTCACACGCTTCCGTAAACGTTCACCAGTGTAGCCTCCAATCCTCGGGGGCCTATAAAAGTTTAAAATGAAAAAAAAAAATTGTGCAAATTTGTTTCAGTTTTTATTTCTATTTATATTTCTCTCACCTCTGAAGAGTAGCGAAGCGTAGCGTGGCCGAACGATGAAAATACAATAGTTACGTTCGAGAACGCTACTGTACAGATGGCGCCACTATACTTTTGCCGGAACGACGCGCTCCGAAGCTTCGAGAATGCGCCACTCTTGGGCTGGCTGGCCTGACCGGGCAGTCTGAGCACAGGACTGGAAGAGAGCGGACGCGTAATCTTCCGAATAGTGCAACATTAAATAAAATATTTCGAGGACGCGTGCAGTTTTGGAGTACAATCCCATCGGTCTCTGATAGCTTCGTGGTCTCGGTACGTCTGAGCGTAAAAAGACTAGATCACGACGAGATCCTACATTTTCCCTGTGCCAGTATAAAATCCAAAAGAATCGCTTGTTACTTTTTAAGCGAACGTCTGATTGAAAAAGAGTTTTTGGTTTTTGTTTGTTACAGAAAATGGGGAAACCACTCGTCTTCGTGACTGGAAATATAAAGAAACTAGAAGAGGTCGTATCAATATTGGGGAAGAATTTTCCCCGTGAGATCATAAACAAAGACATTGATCTAGCGGAATATCAAGGGGATGCGGATGATATAAGCATAGCAAAATGTCGTGCAGCGTATGAAATCGTAAAAGGTCCGGTGATCATCGAGGATACGTGCTTATGTTTCGACGCGATGAACGGTCTACCGGGTCCTTACATTAAATGGTTCTCGGACAAGCTAGGACCCGATGGACTGCACAAAATGCTAGATGGTTGGAAGGATAAAGGTGCTGAAGCAATATGCACGTTTGCTTACACGAACGGAGACTCGGACGGATCTGTCATCCTTTTCAAAGGTCGTACAAGAGGAACAATCGTCAGTCCAAAAGGTCCCCGGGACTTCGGTTGGGATCCCATTTTTCTTCCAGACGGTTACGACCAAACTTATGCAGAATTACCGAAATCGGTAAAAAATGAAATCTCACACAGACACCGAGCAATAGAAAAATTGAAGAATTATTTTAACCGCAAAGAAACTCTCGTACATTGCAATTAATTTTTTACATATTATATGTTAAACAAATGTACCATCATTAAAATTTCATTTTCAAACACGATCATTATTTTAACGGCTTATTTATTCAATCCCTCGAACCTCTCTCTTTCTCACTCTTTTTCGCTGTCTCTCTCCATCTCTCTCCATCTTTCCATTTCTCTATGTATCAATTCGCTCTATTTCGTTATTCCTCTATATATCTATCTATCTTTCTAAATTTCTATCTTTTTCTATCCCACTCTAACTATCTCTTTCTAACTTCGCTTTGTTATCTCTCTTCGTCACTTCGTTTCTCTTTTTCCATCTTTGCATTTCCCTTTCTCTCTATCTTTTTCTGTCACCTTACCACTACCTACCATCTCTCACCGTCTCTCTCGCTCACCGTCTCTCTCTTTCTCACCGTCTCTCTCTCTCTCTCTCTCTGTCCCTCTCTCTCTCTTTCTCTCTCTCTTTCTCTCTCTCTCTCGCCGTCTCTCTATCTTTCTCTTTCTCTCCCTCTCTCTCTCTTTCACTGTCTGTCTGTCTCCCTCTCTCTCTCTCTCTTTCTTTCCATCTCTCTCTATCTTTCGATTTTTGTATCTCTTAATTCGTTCTATTTTGTTATCCCTCTAACTCCCGATATCTATCTATCTTTCTATCTCTCTATTTCTTTCTATCCCTCTCTCACTATCTTTTTCTTACTTCGCTTCTATATCTATCTTTGTCTCTTTATTAATCACTCTATCTCTGCGTCTCCCGTTCTCTCTATCTTTATACCTATTAACTATATCTATCCCTAACACCGAAAGTTTTTCTCTCAATAGTCGTTTCCCCCTCTGAATCGCACGAGCCAATGGCGATCGGCGTTAGAGAGGACAAGAATTGACATGCACATGCGCCTTAACGCTTCATGTTGCATTTACTTCACACGCTTCCGTAAACGTTCACCAGTGTAGCCTCCAATCCTCGGGGGCCTATAAAAGTTTAAAATGAAAAAAAAAATTGTGCAAATTTGTTACAGTTTTTATTTCTATTTATATTTCTCTCACCTCTGAAGAGTAGCGAAGCGTAGCGTGGCCGAACGATGAAAATACAATAGTTACGTTCGAGAACGCTACTGTACAGATGGCGCCACTATACTTTTGCCGGAACGACGCGCTCCGAAGCTTCGAGAATGCGCCACTCTTGGGCTGGCTGGCCTGACCGGGCAGTCTGAGCACAGGACTGGAAGAGAGCGGACGCGTAATCTTCCGAATAGTGCAACATTAAATAAAATATTTCGAGGACGCGTGCAGTTTTGGAGTACAATCCCATCGGTCTCTGATAGCTTCGTGGTCTCGGTACGTCTGAGCGTAAAAAGACTAGATCACGACGAGATCCTACATTTTCCCTGTGCCAGTATAAAATCCAAAAGAATCGCTTGTTACTTTTTAAGCGAACGTCTGATTGAAAAAGAGTTTTTAGTTTTTGTTTGTTACAGAAAATGGGGAAACCACTCGTCTTCGTGACTGGAAATATAAAGAAACTAGAAGAGGTCGTATCAATATTGGGGAAGAATTTTCCCCGTGAGATCATAAACAAAGACATTGATCTAGCGGAATATCAAGGGGATGCGGATGATATAAGCATAGCAAAATGTCGTGCAGCGTATGAAATCGTAAAAGGTCCGGTGATCATCGAGGATACGTGCTTATGTTTCGACGCGATGAACGGTCTACCGGGTCCTTACATTAAATGGTTCTCGGACAAGCTAGGACCCGATGGACTGCACAAAATGCTAGATGGTTGGAAGGATAAAGGTGCTGAAGCAATATGCACGTTTGCTTACACGAACGGAGACTCGGACGGATCTGTCATCCTTTTCAAAGGTCGTACAAGAGGAACAATCGTCAGTCCAAAAGGTCCCCGGGACTTCGGTTGGGATCCCATTTTTCTTCCAGACGGTTTCGACCAAACTTATGCAGAATTACCGAAATCGGTAAAAAATGAAATCTCACACAGACACCGAGCATTAGAAAAATTGAAGGATTATTTTAACGGCAAAGAAACTCTCGTACATTGCAATTAATTTTTTACATATTATATGTTAAACAAATGTACCATCATTAAAATTTCATTTTCAAACACGATCATTATTTTAACGGCTTATTTATTCAATCCCTCGAACCTCTCTCTTTCTCACTCTTTTTCGCTGTCTCTCTCCATCTCTCTCCATCTTTCCATTTCTCTATGTATCAATTCGCTCTATTTCGTTATTCCTCTATATATCTATCTATCTTTCTAAATTTCTATCTTTTTCTATCCCACTCTAACTATCTCTTTCTAACTTCGCTTTGTTATCTCTCTTCGTCACTTCATTTCTCTTTTTCCATCTTTGCATTTCCCTTTCTCTCTATCTTTTTCTGTCACCTTACCACTACCTACCATCTCTCACCGTCTCTCTCGCTCACCGTCTCTCTCTCTCTCACCGTCTCTCTCTCTCTCTCTCTCTGTCCCTCTCTCTCTCTTTCTCTCTCTCTTTCTCTCTCTCTCTCGCCGTCTCTCTATCTTTCTCTTTCTCTCCCTCTCTCTCTCTTTCACTGTCTGTCTGTCTCCCTCTCTCTCTCTCTCTTTCTTTCCATCTCTCTCTATCTTTCGATTTTTGTATCTCTTAATTCGTTCTATTTTGTTATCCCTCTAACTCCCGATATCTATCTATCTTTCTATCTCTCTATTTCTTTCTATCCCTCTCTCACTATCTTTTTCTTACTTCGCTTCTATATCTATCTTTGTCTCTTTATTAATCACTCTATCTCTGCGTCTCCCGTTCTCTCTATCTTTATACCTATTAACTATATCTATCCCTAACACCGAAAGTTTTTCTCTCAATAGTCGTTTCCCCCTCTGAATCGCACGAGCCAATGGCGATCGGCGTTAGAGAGGACAAGAATTGACATGCACATGCGCCTTAACGCTTCATGTTGCATTTACTTCACACGCTTCCGTAAACGTTCACCAGTGTAGCCTCCAATCCTCGGGGGCCTATAAAAGTTTAAAATGAAAAAAAAAATTGTGCAAATTTGTTTCAGTTTTTATTCCTATTTATATTTCTCTCACCTCTGAAGAGTAGCGAAGCGTAGCGTGGCCGAACGATGAAAATACAATAGTTACATTCGAGAACGCTACTGTACAGATGGCGCCACTATACTTTTGCCGGAACGACGCGCTCCGAAGCTTCGAGAATGCGCCACTCTTGGGCTGGCTGGCCTGACCGGGCAGTCTGAGCACAGGACTGGAAGAGAGCGGACGCGTAATCTTCCGAATAGTGCAACATTAAATAAAATATTTCGAGGACGCGTGCAGTTTTGGAGTACAATCCCATCGGTCTCTGATAGCTTCGTGGTCTCGGTACGTCTGAGCGTAAAAAGACTAGATCACGACGAGATCCTACATTTTCCCTGTGCCAGTATAAAATCCAAAAGAATCGCTTGTTACTTTTTAAGCGAACGTCTGATTGAAAAAGAGTTTTTGGTTTTTGTTTGTTACAGAAAATGGGGAAACCACTCGTCTTCGTGACTGGAAATATAAAGAAACTAGAAGAGGTCGTATCAATATTGGGGAAGAATTTTCCCCGTGAGATCATAAACAAAGACATTGATCTAGCGGAATATCAAGGGGATGCGGATGATATAAGCATAGCAAAATGTCGTGCAGCGTATGAAATCGTAAAAGGTCCGGTGATCATCGAGGATACGTGCTTATGTTTCGACGCGATGAACGGTCTACCGGGTCCTTACATTAAATGGTTCTCGGACAAGCTAGGACCCGATGGACTGCACAAAATGCTAGATGGTTGGAAGGATAAAGGTGCTGAAGCAATATGCACGTTTGCTTACACGAACGGAGACTCGGACGGATCTGTCATCCTTTTCAAAGGTCGTACAAGAGGAACAATCGTCAGTCCAAAAGGTCCCCGGGACTTCGGTTGGGATCCCATTTTTCTTCCAGACGGTTACGACCAAACTTATGCAGAATTACCGAAATCGGTAAAAAATGAAATCTCACACAGACACCGAGCATTAGAAAAATTGAAGGATTATTTTAACGGCAAAGAAACTCTCGTACATTGCAATTAATTTTTTACATATTATATGTTAAACAAATGTACCATCATTAAAATTTCATTTTCAAACACGATCATTATTTTAACGGCTTATTTATTCAATCCCTCGAACCTCTCTCTTTCTCACTCTTTTTCGCTGTCTCTCTCCATCTCTCTCCATCTTTCCATTTCTCTATGTATCAATTCGCTCTATTTCGTTATTCCTCTATATATCTATCTATCTTTCTAAATTTCTATCTTTTTCTATCCCACTCTAACTATCTCTTTCTAACTTCGCTTTGTTATCTCTCTTCGTCACTTCATTTCTCTTTTTCCATCTTTGCATTTCCCTTTCTCTCTATCTTTTTCTGTCACCTTACCACTACCTACCATCTCTCACCGTCTCTCTCGCTCACCGTCTCTCTCTCTCTCACCGTCTCTCTCTCTCTCTCTCTCTCTCTGTCCCTCTCTCTCTCTTTCTCTCTCTCTTTCTCTCTCTCTCTCGCCGTCTCTCTATCTTTCTCTTTCTCTCCCTCTCTCTCTCTTTCACTGTCTGTCTGTCTCCCTCTCTCTCTCTCTTTCTTTCCATCTCTCTCTATCTTTCGATTTTTGTATCTCTTAATTCGTTCTATTTTGTTATCCCTCTAACTCCCGATATCTATCTATCTTTCTATCTCTCTATTTCTTTCTATCCCTCTCTCACTATCTTTTTCTTACTTCGCTTCTATATCTATCTTTGTCTCTTTATTAATCACTCTATCTCTGCGTCTCCCGTTCTCTCTATCTTTATACCTATTAACTATATCTATCCCTAACACCGAAAGTTTTTCTCTCAATAGTCGTTTCCCCCTCTGAATCGCACGAGCCAATGGCGATCGGCGTTAGAGAGGACAAGAATTGACATGCACATGCGCCTTAACGCTTCATGTTGCATTTACTTCACACGCTTCCGTAAACGTTCACCAGTGTAGCCTCCAATCCTCGGGGGCCTATAAAAGTTTAAAATGAAAAAAAAAATTGTGCAAATTTGTTTCAGTTTTTATTCCTATTTATATTTCTCTCACCTCTGAAGAGTAGCGAAGCGTAGCGTGGCCGAACGATGAAAATACAATAGTTACGTTCGAGAACGCTACTGTACAGATGGCGCCACTATACTTTTGCCGGAACGACGCGCTCCGAAGCTTCGAGAATGCGCCACTCTTGGGCTGGCTGGCCTGACCGGGCAGTCTGAGCACAGGACTGGAAGAGAGCGGACGCGTAATCTTCCGAATAGTGCAACATTAAATAAAATATTTCGAGGACGCGTGCAGTTTTGGAGTACAATCCCATCGGTCTCTGATAGCTTCGTGGTCTCGGTACGTCTGAGCGTAAAAAGACTAGATCACGACGAGATCCTACATTTTCCCTGTGCCAGTATAAAATCCAAAAGAATCGCTTGTTACTTTTTAAGCGAACGTCTGATTGAAAAAGAGTTTTTGGTTTTTGTTTGTTACAGAAAATGGGGAAACCACTCGTCTTCGTGACTGGAAATATAAAGAAACTAGAAGAGGTCGTATCAATATTGGGGAAGAATTTTCCCCGTGAGATCATAAACAAAGACATTGATCCAGCGGAATATCAAGGGGATGCGGATGATATAAGCATAGCAAAATGTCGTGCAGCGTATGAAATCGTAAAAGGTCCGGTGATCATCGAGGATACGTGCTTATGTTTCGACGCGATGAACGGTCTACCGGGTCCTTACATTAAATGGTTCTCGGACAAGCTAGGACCCGATGGACTGCACAAAATGCTAGATGGTTGGAAGGATAAAGGTGCTGAAGCAATATGCACGTTTGCTTACACGAACGGAGACTCGGACGGATCTGTCATCCTTTTCAAAGGTCGTACAAGAGGAACAATCGTCAGTCCAAAAGGTCCCCGGGACTTCGGTTGGGATCCCATTTTTCTTCCAGACGGTTACGACCAAACTTATGCAGAATTACCGAAATCGGTAAAAAATGAAATCTCACACAGACACCGAGCATTAGAAAAATTGAAGGATTATTTTAACGGCAAAGAAACTCTCGTACATTGCAATTAATTTTTTACATATTATATGTTAAACAAATGTACCATCATTTAAATTTCATTTTCAAACACGATCATTATTTTAACGGCTTATTTATTCAATCCCTCGAACCTCTCTCTTTCTCACTCTTTTTCGCTGTCTCTCTCCATCTCTCTCCATCTTTCCATTTCTCTATGTATCAATTCGCTCTATTTCGTTATTCCTCTATATATCTATCTATCTTTCTAAATTTCTATCTTTTTCTATCCCACTCTAACTATCTCTTTCTAACTTCGCTTTGTTATCTCTCTTCGTCACTTCGTTTCTCTTTTTCCATCTTTGCATTTCCCTTTCTCTCTATCTTTTTCTGTCACCTTACCACTACCTACCATCTCTCACCGTCTCTCTCGCTCACCGTCTCTCTCTTTCTCACCGTCTCTCTCTCTCTCTCTCTCTCTGTCCCTCTCTCTCTCTTTCTCTCTCTCTTTCTCTCTCTCTCTCGCCGTCTCTCTATCTTTCTCTTTCTCTCCCTCTCTCTCTCTTTCACTGTCTGTCTGTCTCCCTCTCTCTCTCTCTCTTTCTTTCCATCTCTCTCTATCTTTCGATTTTTGTATCTCTTAATTCGTTCTATTTTGTTATCCCTCTAACTCCCGATATCTATCTATCTTTCTATCTCTCTATTTCTTTCTATCCCTCTCTCACTATCTTTTTCTTACTTCGCTTCTATATCTATCTTTGTCTCTTTATTAATCACTCTATCTCTGCGTCTCCCGTTCTCTCTATCTTTATACCTATTAACTATATCTATCCCTAACACCGAAAGTTTTTCTCTCAATAGTCGTTTCCCCCTCTGAATCGCACGAGCCAATGGCGATCGGCGTTAGAGAGGACAAGAATTGACATGCACATGCGCCTTAACGCTTCATGTTGCATTTACTTCACACGCTTCCGTAAACGTTCACCAGTGTAGCCTCCAATCCTCGGGGGCCTATAAAAGTTTAAAATGAAAAAAAAAATTGTGCAAATTTGTTTCAGTTTTTATTCCTATTTATATTTCTCTCACCTCTGAAGAGTAGCGAAGCGTAGCGTGGCCGAACGATGAAAATACAATAGTTACGTTCGAGAACGCTACTGTACAGATGGCGCCACTATACTTTTGCCGGAACGACGCGCTCCGAAGCTTCGAGAATGCGCCACTCTTGGGCTGGCTGGCCTGACCGGGCAGTCTGAGCACAGGACTGGAAGAGAGCGGACGCGTAATCTTCCGAATAGTGCAACATTAAATAAAATATTTCGAGGACGCGTGCAGTTTTGGAGTACAATCCCATCGGTCTCTGATAGCTTCGTGGTCTCGGTACGTCTGAGCGTAAAAAGACTAGATCACGACGAGATCCTACATTTTCCCTGTGCCAGTATAAAATCCAAAAGAATCGCTTGTTACTTTTTAAGCGAACGTCTGATTGAAAAAGAGTTTTTGGTTTTTGTTTGTTACAGAAAATGGGGAAACCACTCGTCTTCGTGACTGGAAATATAAAGAAACTAGAAGAGGTCGTATCAATATTGGGGAAGAATTTTCCCCGTGAGATCATAAACAAAGACATTGATCTAGCGGAATATCAAGGGGATGCGGATGATATAAGCATAGCAAAATGTCGTGCAGCGTATGAAATCGTAAAAGGTCCGGTGATCATCGAGGATACGTGCTTATGTTTCGACGCGATGAACGGTCTACCGGGTCCTTACATTAAATGGTTCTCGGACAAGCTAGGACCCGATGGACTGCACAAAATGCTAGATGGTTGGAAGGATAAAGGTGCTGAAGCAATATGCACGTTTGCTTACACGAACGGAGACTCGGACGGATCTGTCATCCTTTTCAAAGGTCGTACAAGAGGAACAATCGTCAGTCCAAAAGGTCCCCGGGACTTCGGTTGGGATCCCATTTTTCTTCCAGACGGTTACGACCAAACTTATGCAGAATTACCGAAATCGGTAAAAAATGAAATCTCACACAGACACCGAGCAATAGAAAAATTGAAGAATTATTTTAACCGCAAAGAAACTCTCGTACATTGCAATTAATTTTTTACATATTATATGTTAAACAAATGTACCATCATTAAAATTTCATTTTCAAACACGATCATTATTTTAACGGCTTATTTATTCAATCCCTCGAACCTCTCTCTTTCTCACTCTTTTTCGCTGTCTCTCTCCATCTCTCTCCATCTTTCCATTTCTCTATGTATCAATTCGCTCTATTTCGTTATTCCTCTATATATCTATCTATCTTTCTAAATTTCTATCTTTTTCTATCCCACTCTAACTATCTCTTTCTAACTTCGCTTTGTTATCTCTCTTCGTCACTTCGTTTCTCTTTTTCCATCTTTGCATTTCCCTTTCTCTCTATCTTTTTCTGTCACCTTACCACTACCTACCATCTCTCACCGTCTCTCTCGCTCACCGTCTCTCTCTTTCTCACCGTCTCTCTCTCTCTCTCTCTCTGTCCCTCTCTCTCTCTTTCTCTCTCTCTTTCTCTCTCTCTCTCGCCGTCTCTCTATCTTTCTCTTTCTCTCCCTCTCTCTCTCTTTCACTGTCTGTCTGTCTCCCTCTCTCTCTCTCTCTTTCTTTCCATCTCTCTCTATCTTTCGATTTTTGTATCTCTTAATTCGTTCTATTTTGTTATCCCTCTAACTCCCGATATCTATCTATCTTTCTATCTCTCTATTTCTTTCTATCCCTCTCTCACTATCTTTTTCTTACTTCGCTTCTATATCTATCTTTGTCTCTTTATTAATCACTCTATCTCTGCGTCTCCCGTTCTCTCTATCTTTATACCTATTAACTATATCTATCCCTAACACCGAAAGTTTTTCTCTCAATAGTCGTTTCCCCCTCTGAATCGCACGAGCCAATGGCGATCGGCGTTAGAGAGGACAAGAATTGACATGCACATGCGCCTTAACGCTTCATGTTGCATTTACTTCACACGCTTCCGTAAACGTTCACCAGTGTAGCCTCCAATCCTCGGGGGCCTATAAAAGTTTAAAATGAAAAAAAAAATTGTGCAAATTTGTTACAGTTTTTATTTCTATTTATATTTCTCTCACCTCTGAAGAGTAGCGAAGCGTAGCGTGGCCGAACGATGAAAATACAATAGTTACGTTCGAGAACGCTACTGTACAGATGGCGCCACTATACTTTTGCCGGAACGACGCGCTCCGAAGCTTCGAGAATGCGCCACTCTTGGGCTGGCTGGCCTGACCGGGCAGTCTGAGCACAGGACTGGAAGAGAGCGGACGCGTAATCTTCCGAATAGTGCAACATTAAATAAAATATTTCGAGGACGCGTGCAGTTTTGGAGTACAATCCCATCGGTCTCTGATAGCTTCGTGGTCTCGGTACGTCTGAGCGTAAAAAGACTAGATCACGACGAGATCCTACATTTTCCCTGTGCCAGTATAAAATCCAAAAGAATCGCTTGTTACTTTTTAAGCGAACGTCTGATTGAAAAAGAGTTTTTAGTTTTTGTTTGTTACAGAAAATGGGGAAACCACTCGTCTTCGTGACTGGAAATATAAAGAAACTAGAAGAGGTCGTATCAATATTGGGGAAGAATTTTCCCCGTGAGATCATAAACAAAGACATTGATCTAGCGGAATATCAAGGGGATGCGGATGATATAAGCATAGCAAAATGTCGTGCAGCGTATGAAATCGTAAAAGGTCCGGTGATCATCGAGGATACGTGCTTATGTTTCGACGCGATGAACGGTCTACCGGGTCCTTACATTAAATGGTTCTCGGACAAGCTAGGACCCGATGGACTGCACAAAATGCTAGATGGTTGGAAGGATAAAGGTGCTGAAGCAATATGCACGTTTGCTTACACGAACGGAGACTCGGACGGATCTGTCATCCTTTTCAAAGGTCGTACAAGAGGAACAATCGTCAGTCCAAAAGGTCCCCGGGACTTCGGTTGGGATCCCATTTTTCTTCCAGACGGTTTCGACCAAACTTATGCAGAATTACCGAAATCGGTAAAAAATGAAATCTCACACAGACACCGAGCATTAGAAAAATTGAAGGATTATTTTAACGGCAAAGAAACTCTCGTACATTGCAATTAATTTTTTACATATTATATGTTAAACAAATGTACCATCATTAAAATTTCATTTTCAAACACGATCATTATTTTAACGGCTTATTTATTCAATCCCTCGAACCTCTCTCTTTCTCACTCTTTTTCGCTGTCTCTCTCCATCTCTCTCCATCTTTCCATTTCTCTATGTATCAATTCGCTCTATTTCGTTATTCCTCTATATATCTATCTATCTTTCTAAATTTCTATCTTTTTCTATCCCACTCTAACTATCTCTTTCTAACTTCGCTTTGTTATCTCTCTTCGTCACTTCATTTCTCTTTTTCCATCTTTGCATTTCCCTTTCTCTCTATCTTTTTCTGTCACCTTACCACTACCTACCATCTCTCACCGTCTCTCTCGCTCACCGTCTCTCTCTCTCTCACCGTCTCTCTCTCTCTCTCTCTCTGTCCCTCTCTCTCTCTTTCTCTCTCTCTTTCTCTCTCTCTCTCGCCGTCTCTCTATCTTTCTCTTTCTCTCCCTCTCTCTCTCTTTCACTGTCTGTCTGTCTCCCTCTCTCTCTCTCTCTTTCTTTCCATCTCTCTCTATCTTTCGATTTTTGTATCTCTTAATTCGTTCTATTTTGTTATCCCTCTAACTCCCGATATCTATCTATCTTTCTATCTCTCTATTTCTTTCTATCCCTCTCTCACTATCTTTTTCTTACTTCGCTTCTATATCTATCTTTGTCTCTTTATTAATCACTCTATCTCTGCGTCTCCCGTTCTCTCTATCTTTATACCTATTAACTATATCTATCCCTAACACCGAAAGTTTTTCTCTCAATAGTCGTTTCCCCCTCTGAATCGCACGAGCCAATGGCGATCGGCGTTAGAGAGGACAAGAATTGACATGCACATGCGCCTTAACGCTTCATGTTGCATTTACTTCACACGCTTCCGTAAACGTTCACCAGTGTAGCCTCCAATCCTCGGGGGCCTATAAAAGTTTAAAATGAAAAAAAAAATTGTGCAAATTTGTTTCAGTTTTTATTCCTATTTATATTTCTCTCACCTCTGAAGAGTAGCGAAGCGTAGCGTGGCCGAACGATGAAAATACAATAGTTACATTCGAGAACGCTACTGTACAGATGGCGCCACTATACTTTTGCCGGAACGACGCGCTCCGAAGCTTCGAGAATGCGCCACTCTTGGGCTGGCTGGCCTGACCGGGCAGTCTGAGCACAGGACTGGAAGAGAGCGGACGCGTAATCTTCCGAATAGTGCAACATTAAATAAAATATTTCGAGGACGCGTGCAGTTTTGGAGTACAATCCCATCGGTCTCTGATAGCTTCGTGGTCTCGGTACGTCTGAGCGTAAAAAGACTAGATCACGACGAGATCCTACATTTTCCCTGTGCCAGTATAAAATCCAAAAGAATCGCTTGTTACTTTTTAAGCGAACGTCTGATTGAAAAAGAGTTTTTGGTTTTTGTTTGTTACAGAAAATGGGGAAACCACTCGTCTTCGTGACTGGAAATATAAAGAAACTAGAAGAGGTCGTATCAATATTGGGGAAGAATTTTCCCCGTGAGATCATAAACAAAGACATTGATCTAGCGGAATATCAAGGGGATGCGGATGATATAAGCATAGCAAAATGTCGTGCAGCGTATGAAATCGTAAAAGGTCCGGTGATCATCGAGGATACGTGCTTATGTTTCGACGCGATGAACGGTCTACCGGGTCCTTACATTAAATGGTTCTCGGACAAGCTAGGACCCGATGGACTGCACAAAATGCTAGATGGTTGGAAGGATAAAGGTGCTGAAGCAATATGCACGTTTGCTTACACGAACGGAGACTCGGACGGATCTGTCATCCTTTTCAAAGGTCGTACAAGAGGAACAATCGTCAGTCCAAAAGGTCCCCGGGACTTCGGTTGGGATCCCATTTTTCTTCCAGACGGTTACGACCAAACTTATGCAGAATTACCGAAATCGGTAAAAAATGAAATCTCACACAGACACCGAGCATTAGAAAAATTGAAGGATTATTTTAACGGCAAAGAAACTCTCGTACATTGCAATTAATTTTTTACATATTATATGTTAAACAAATGTACCATCATTAAAATTTCATTTTCAAACACGATCATTATTTTAACGGCTTATTTATTCAATCCCTCGAACCTCTCTCTTTCTCACTCTTTTTCGCTGTCTCTCTCCATCTCTCTCCATCTTTCCATTTCTCTATGTATCAATTCGCTCTATTTCGTTATTCCTCTATATATCTATCTATCTTTCTAAATTTCTATCTTTTTCTATCCCACTCTAACTATCTCTTTCTAACTTCGCTTTGTTATCTCTCTTCGTCACTTCATTTCTCTTTTTCCATCTTTGCATTTCCCTTTCTCTCTATCTTTTTCTGTCACCTTACCACTACCTACCATCTCTCACCGTCTCTCTCGCTCACCGTCTCTCTCTCTCTCACCGTCTCTCTCTCTCTCTCTCTCTCTCTGTCCCTCTCTCTCTCTTTCTCTCTCTCTTTCTCTCTCTCTCTCGCCGTCTCTCTATCTTTCTCTTTCTCTCCCTCTCTCTCTCTTTCACTGTCTGTCTGTCTCCCTCTCTCTCTCTCTTTCTTTCCATCTCTCTCTATCTTTCGATTTTTGTATCTCTTAATTCGTTCTATTTTGTTATCCCTCTAACTCCCGATATCTATCTATCTTTCTATCTCTCTATTTCTTTCTATCCCTCTCTCACTATCTTTTTCTTACTTCGCTTCTATATCTATCTTTGTCTCTTTATTAATCACTCTATCTCTGCGTCTCCCGTTCTCTCTATCTTTATACCTATTAACTATATCTATCCCTAACACCGAAAGTTTTTCTCTCAATAGTCGTTTCCCCCTCTGAATCGCACGAGCCAATGGCGATCGGCGTTAGAGAGGACAAGAATTGACATGCACATGCGCCTTAACGCTTCATGTTGCATTTACTTCACACGCTTCCGTAAACGTTCACCAGTGTAGCCTCCAATCCTCGGGGGCCTATAAAAGTTTAAAATGAAAAAAAAAATTGTGCAAATTTGTTTCAGTTTTTATTCCTATTTATATTTCTCTCACCTCTGAAGAGTAGCGAAGCGTAGCGTGGCCGAACGATGAAAATACAATAGTTACGTTCGAGAACGCTACTGTACAGATGGCGCCACTATACTTTTGCCGGAACGACGCGCTCCGAAGCTTCGAGAATGCGCCACTCTTGGGCTGGCTGGCCTGACCGGGCAGTCTGAGCACAGGACTGGAAGAGAGCGGACGCGTAATCTTCCGAATAGTGCAACATTAAATAAAATATTTCGAGGACGCGTGCAGTTTTGGAGTACAATCCCATCGGTCTCTGATAGCTTCGTGGTCTCGGTACGTCTGAGCGTAAAAAGACTAGATCACGACGAGATCCTACATTTTCCCTGTGCCAGTATAAAATCCAAAAGAATCGCTTGTTACTTTTTAAGCGAACGTCTGATTGAAAAAGAGTTTTTGGTTTTTGTTTGTTACAGAAAATGGGGAAACCACTCGTCTTCGTGACTGGAAATATAAAGAAACTAGAAGAGGTCGTATCAATATTGGGGAAGAATTTTCCCCGTGAGATCATAAACAAAGACATTGATCTAGCGGAATATCAAGGGGATGCGGATGATATAAGCATAGCAAAATGTCGTGCAGCGTATGAAATCGTAAAAGGTCCGGTGATCATCGAGGATACGTGCTTATGTTTCGACGCGATGAACGGTCTACCGGGTCCTTACATTAAATGGTTCTCGGACAAGCTAGGACCCGATGGACTGCACAAAATGCTAGATGGTTGGAAGGATAAAGGTGCTGAAGCAATATGCACGTTTGCTTACACGAACGGAGACTCGGACGGATCTGTCATCCTTTTCAAAGGTCGTACAAGAGGAACAATCGTCAGTCCAAAAGGTCCCCGGGACTTCGGTTGGGATCCCATTTTTCTTCCAGACGGTTACGACCAAACTTATGCAGAATTACCGAAATCGGTAAAAAATGAAATCTCACACAGACACCGAGCATTAGAAAAATTGAAGGATTATTTTAACGGCAAAGAAACTCTCGTACATTGCAATTAATTTTTTACATATTATATGTTAAACAAATGTACCATCATTTAAATTTCATTTTCAAACACGATCATTATTTTAACGGCTTATTTATTCAATCCCTCGAACCTCTCTCTTTCTCACTCTTTTTCGCTGTCTCTCTCCATCTCTCTCCATCTTTCCATTTCTCTATGTATCAATTCGCTCTATTTCGTTATTCCTCTATATATCTATCTATCTTTCTAAATTTCTATCTTTTTCTATCCCACTCTAACTATCTCTTTCTAACTTCGCTTTGTTATCTCTCTTCGTCACTTCGTTTCTCTTTTTCCATCTTTGCATTTCCCTTTCTCTCTATCTTTTTCTGTCACCTTACCACTACCTACCATCTCTCACCGTCTCTCTCGCTCACCGTCTCTCTCTTTCTCACCGTCTCTCTCTCTCTCTCTCTCTCTGTCCCTCTCTCTCTCTTTCTCTCTCTCTTTCTCTCTCTCTCTCGCCGTCTCTCTATCTTTCTCTTTCTCTCCCTCTCTCTCTCTTTCACTGTCTGTCTGTCTCCCTCTCTCTCTCTCTCTTTCTTTCCATCTCTCTCTATCTTTCGATTTTTGTATCTCTTAATTCGTTCTATTTTGTTATCCCTCTAACTCCCGATATCTATCTATCTTTCTATCTCTCTATTTCTTTCTATCCCTCTCTCACTATCTTTTTCTTACTTCGCTTCTATATCTATCTTTGTCTCTTTATTAATCACTCTATCTCTGCGTCTCCCGTTCTCTCTATCTTTATACCTATTAACTATATCTATCCCTAACACCGAAAGTTTTTCTCTCAATAGTCGTTTCCCCCTCTGAATCGCACGAGCCAATGGCGATCGGCGTTAGAGAGGACAAGAATTGACATGCACATGCGCCTTAACGCTTCATGTTGCATTTACTTCACACGCTTCCGTAAACGTTCACCAGTGTAGCCTCCAATCCTCGGGGGCCTATAAAAGTTTAAAATGAAAAAAAAAATTGTGCAAATTTGTTACAGTTTTTATTTCTATTTATATTTCTCTCACCTCTGAAGAGTAGCGAAGCGTAGCGTGGCCGAACGATGAAAATACAATAGTTACGTTCGAGAACGCTACTGTACAGATGGCGCCACTATACTTTTGCCGGAACGACGCGCTCCGAAGCTTCGAGAATGCGCCACTCTTGGGCTGGCTGGCCTGACCGGGCAGTCTGAGCACAGGACTGGAAGAGAGCGGACGCGTAATCTTCCGAATAGTGCAACATTAAATAAAATATTTCGAGGACGCGTGCAGTTTTGGAGTACAATCCCATCGGTCTCTGATAGCTTCGTGGTCTCGGTACGTCTGAGCGTAAAAAGACTAGATCACGACGAGATCCTACATTTTCCCTGTGCCAGTATAAAATCCAAAAGAATCGCTTGTTACTTTTTAAGCGAACGTCTGATTGAAAAAGAGTTTTTAGTTTTTGTTTGTTACAGAAAATGGGGAAACCACTCGTCTTCGTGACTGGAAATATAAAGAAACTAGAAGAGGTCGTATCAATATTGGGGAAGAATTTTCCCCGTGAGATCATAAACAAAGACATTGATCTAGCGGAATATCAAGGGGATGCGGATGATATAAGCATAGCAAAATGTCGTGCAGCGTATGAAATCGTAAAAGGTCCGGTGATCATCGAGGATACGTGCTTATGTTTCGACGCGATGAACGGTCTACCGGGTCCTTACATTAAATGGTTCTCGGACAAGCTAGGACCCGATGGACTGCACAAAATGCTAGATGGTTGGAAGGATAAAGGTGCTGAAGCAATATGCACGTTTGCTTACACGAACGGAGACTCGGACGGATCTGTCATCCTTTTCAAAGGTCGTACAAGAGGAACAATCGTCAGTCCAAAAGGTCCCCGGGACTTCGGTTGGGATCCCATTTTTCTTCCAGACGGTTACGACCAAACTTATGCAGAATTACCGAAATCGGTAAAAAATGAAATCTCACACAGACACCGAGCATTAGAAAAATTGAAGGATTATTTTAACGGCAAAGAAACTCTCGTACATTGCAATTAATTTTTTACATATTATATGTTAAACAAATGTACCATCATTAAAATTTCATTTTCAAACACGATCATTATTTTAACGGCTTATTTATTCAATCCCTCGAACCTCTCTCTTTCTCACTCTTTTTCGCTGTCTCTCTCCATCTCTCTCCATCTTTCCATTTCTCTATGTATCAATTCGCTCTATTTCGTTATTCCTCTATATATCTATCTATCTTTCTAAATTTCTATCTTTTTCTATCCCACTCTAACTATCTCTTTCTAACTTCGCTTTGTTATCTCTCTTCGTCACTTCATTTCTCTTTTTCCATCTTTGCATTTCCCTTTCTCTCTATCTTTTTCTGTCACCTTACCACTACCTACCATCTCTCACCGTCTCTCTCGCTCACCGTCTCTCTCTCTCTCACCGTCTCTCTCTCTCTCTCTCTCTCTGTCCCTCTCTCTCTCTTTCTCTCTCTCTTTCTCTCTCTCTCTCGCCGTCTCTCTATCTTTCTCTTTCTCTCCCTCTCTCTCTCTTTCACTGTCTGTCTGTCTCCCTCTCTCTCTCTCTCTTTCTTTCCATCTCTCTCTATCTTTCGATTTTTGTATCTCTTAATTCGTTCTATTTTGTTATCCCTCTAACTCCCGATATCTATCTATCTTTCTATCTCTCTATTTCTTTCTATCCCTCTCTCACTATCTTTTTCTTACTTCGCTTCTATATCTATCTTTGTCTCTTTATTAATCACTCTATCTCTGCGTCTCCCGTTCTCTCTATCTTTATACCTATTAACTATATCTATCCCTAACACCGAAAGTTTTTCTCTCAATAGTCGTTTCCCCCTCTGAATCGCACGAGCCAATGGCGATCGGCGTTAGAGAGGACAAGAATTGACATGCACATGCGCCTTAACGCTTCATGTTGCATTTACTTCACACGCTTCCGTAAACGTTCACCAGTGTAGCCTCCAATCCTCGGGGGCCTATAAAAGTTTAAAATGAAAAAAAAAATTGTGCAAATTTGTTTCAGTTTTTATTCCTATTTATATTTCTCTCACCTCTGAAGAGTAGCGAAGCGTAGCGTGGCCGAACGATGAAAATACAATAGTTACGTTCGAGAACGCTACTGTACAGATGGCGCCACTATACTTTTGCCGGAACGACGCGCTCCGAAGCTTCGAGAATGCGCCACTCTTGGGCTGGCTGGCCTGACCGGGCAGTCTGAGCACAGGACTGGAAGAGAGCGGACGCGTAATCTTCCGAATAGTGCAACATTAAATAAAATATTTCGAGGACGCGTGCAGTTTTGGAGTACAATCCCATCGGTCTCTGATAGCTTCGTGGTCTCGGTACGTCTGAGCGTAAAAAGACTAGATCACGACGAGATCCTACATTTTCCCTGTGCCAGTATAAAATCCAAAAGAATCGCTTGTTACTTTTTAAGCGAACGTCTGATTGAAAAAGAGTTTTTGGTTTTTGTTTGTTACAGAAAATGGGGAAACCACTCGTCTTCGTGACTGGAAATATAAAGAAACTAGAAGAGGTCGTATCAATATTGGGGAAGAATTTTCCCCGTGAGATCATAAACAAAGACATTGATCTAGCGGAATATCAAGGGGATGCGGATGATATAAGCATAGCAAAATGTCGTGCAGCGTATGAAATCGTAAAAGGTCCGGTGATCATCGAGGATACGTGCTTATGTTTCGACGCGATGAACGGTCTACCGGGTCCTTACATTAAATGGTTCTCGGACAAGCTAGGACCCGATGGACTGCACAAAATGCTAGATGGTTGGAAGGATAAAGGTGCTGAAGCAATATGCACGTTTGCTTACACGAACGGAGACTCGGACGGATCTGTCATCCTTTTCAAAGGTCGTACAAGAGGAACAATCGTCAGTCCAAAAGGTCCCCGGGACTTCGGTTGGGATCCCATTTTTCTTCCAGACGGTTACGACCAAACTTATGCAGAATTACCGAAATCGGTAAAAAATGAAATCTCACACAGACACCGAGCATTAGAAAAATTGAAGGATTATTTTAACGGCAAAGAAACTCTCGTACATTGCAATTAATTTTTTACATATTATATGTTAAACAAATGTACCATCATTAAAATTTCATTTTCAAACACGATCATTATTTTAACGGCTTATTTATTCAATCCCTCGAACCTCTCTCTTTCTCACTCTTTTTCGCTGTCTCTCTCCATCTCTCTCCATCTTTCCATTTCTCTATGTATCAATTCGCTCTATTTCGTTATTCCTCTATATATCTATCTATCTTTCTAAATTTCTATCTTTTTCTATCCCACTCTAACTATCTCTTTCTAACTTCGCTTTGTTATCTCTCTTCGTCACTTCATTTCTCTTTTTCCATCTTTGCATTTCCCTTTCTCTCTATCTTTTTCTGTCACCTTACCACTACCTACCATCTCTCACCGTCTCTCTCGCTCACCGTCTCTCTCTCTCTCACCGTCTCTCTCTCTCTCTCTCTCTCTCTGTCCCTCTCTCTCTCTTTCTCTCTCTCTTTCTCTCTCTCTCTCGCCGTCTCTCTATCTTTCTCTTTCTCTCCCTCTCTCTCTCTTTCACTGTCTGTCTGTCTCCCTCTCTCTCTCTCTTTCTTTCCATCTCTCTCTATCTTTCGATTTTTGTATCTCTTAATTCGTTCTATTTTGTTATCCCTCTAACTCCCGATATCTATCTATCTTTCTATCTCTCTATTTCTTTCTATCCCTCTCTCACTATCTTTTTCTTACTTCGCTTCTATATCTATCTTTGTCTCTTTATTAATCACTCTATCTCTGCGTCTCCCGTTCTCTCTATCTTTATACCTATTAACTATATCTATCCCTAACACCGAAAGTTTTTCTCTCAATAGTCGTTTCCCCCTCTGAATCGCACGAGCCAATGGCGATCGGCGTTAGAGAGGACAAGAATTGACATGCACATGCGCCTTAACGCTTCATGTTGCATTTACTTCACACGCTTCCGTAAACGTTCACCAGTGTAGCCTCCAATCCTCGGGGGCCTATAAAAGTTTAAAATGAAAAAAAAAATTGTGCAAATTTGTTTCAGTTTTTATTCCTATTTATATTTCTCTCACCTCTGAAGAGTAGCGAAGCGTAGCGTGGCCGAACGATGAAAATACAATAGTTACGTTCGAGAACGCTACTGTACAGATGGCGCCACTATACTTTTGCCGGAACGACGCGCTCCGAAGCTTCGAGAATGCGCCACTCTTGGGCTGGCTGGCCTGACCGGGCAGTCTGAGCACAGGACTGGAAGAGAGCGGACGCGTAATCTTCCGAATAGTGCAACATTAAATAAAATATTTCGAGGACGCGTGCAGTTTTGGAGTACAATCCCATCGGTCTCTGATAGCTTCGTGGTCTCGGTACGTCTGAGCGTAAAAAGACTAGATCACGACGAGATCCTACATTTTCCCTGTGCCAGTATAAAATCCAAAAGAATCGCTTGTTACTTTTTAAGCGAACGTCTGATTGAAAAAGAGTTTTTGGTTTTTGTTTGTTACAGAAAATGGGGAAACCACTCGTCTTCGTGACTGGAAATATAAAGAAACTAGAAGAGGTCGTATCAATATTGGGGAAGAATTTTCCCCGTGAGATCATAAACAAAGACATTGATCTAGCGGAATATCAAGGGGATGCGGATGATATAAGCATAGCAAAATGTCGTGCAGCGTATGAAATCGTAAAAGGTCCGGTGATCATCGAGGATACGTGCTTATGTTTCGACGCGATGAACGGTCTACCGGGTCCTTACATTAAATGGTTCTCGGACAAGCTAGGACCCGATGGACTGCACAAAATGCTAGATGGTTGGAAGGATAAAGGTGCTGAAGCAATATGCACGTTTGCTTACACGAACGGAGACTCGGACGGATCTGTCATCCTTTTCAAAGGTCGTACAAGAGGAACAATCGTCAGTCCAAAAGGTCCCCGGGACTTCGGTTGGGATCCCATTTTTCTTCCAGACGGTTACGACCAAACTTATGCAGAATTACCGAAATCGGTAAAAAATGAAATCTCACACAGACACCGAGCATTAGAAAAATTGAAGGATTATTTTAACGGCAAAGAAACTCTCGTACATTGCAATTAATTTTTTACATATTATATGTTAAACAAATGTACCATCATTTAAATTTCATTTTCAAACACGATCATTATTTTAACGGCTTATTTATTCAATCCCTCGAACCTCTCTCTTTCTCACTCTTTTTCGCTGTCTCTCTCCATCTCTCTCCATCTTTCCATTTCTCTATGTATCAATTCGCTCTATTTCGTTATTCCTCTATATATCTATCTATCTTTCTAAATTTCTATCTTTTTCTATCCCACTCTAACTATCTCTTTCTAACTTCGCTTTGTTATCTCTCTTCGTCACTTCGTTTCTCTTTTTCCATCTTTGCATTTCCCTTTCTCTCTATCTTTTTCTGTCACCTTACCACTACCTACCATCTCTCACCGTCTCTCTCGCTCACCGTCTCTCTCTTTCTCACCGTCTCTCTCTCTCTCTCTCTCTCTGTCCCTCTCTCTCTCTTTCTCTCTCTCTTTCTCTCTCTCTCTCGCCGTCTCTCTATCTTTCTCTTTCTCTCCCTCTCTCTCTCTTTCACTGTCTGTCTGTCTCCCTCTCTCTCTCTCTCTTTCTTTCCATCTCTCTCTATCTTTCGATTTTTGTATCTCTTAATTCGTTCTATTTTGTTATCCCTCTAACTCCCGATATCTATCTATCTTTCTATCTCTCTATTTCTTTCTATCCCTCTCTCACTATCTTTTTCTTACTTCGCTTCTATATCTATCTTTGTCTCTTTATTAATCACTCTATCTCTGCGTCTCCCGTTCTCTCTATCTTTATACCTATTAACTATATCTATCCCTAACACCGAAAGTTTTTCTCTCAATAGTCGTTTCCCCCTCTGAATCGCACGAGCCAATGGCGATCGGCGTTAGAGAGGACAAGAATTGACATGCACATGCGCCTTAACGCTTCATGTTGCATTTACTTCACACGCTTCCGTAAACGTTCACCAGTGTAGCCTCCAATCCTCGGGGGCCTATAAAAGTTTAAAATGAAAAAAAAAATTGTGCAAATTTGTTACAGTTTTTATTTCTATTTATATTTCTCTCACCTCTGAAGAGTAGCGAAGCGTAGCGTGGCCGAACGATGAAAATACAATAGTTACGTTCGAGAACGCTACTGTACAGATGGCGCCACTATACTTTTGCCGGAACGACGCGCTCCGAAGCTTCGAGAATGCGCCACTCTTGGGCTGGCTGGCCTGACCGGGCAGTCTGAGCACAGGACTGGAAGAGAGCGGACGCGTAATCTTCCGAATAGTGCAACATTAAATAAAATATTTCGAGGACGCGTGCAGTTTTGGAGTACAATCCCATCGGTCTCTGATAGCTTCGTGGTCTCGGTACGTCTGAGCGTAAAAAGACTAGATCACGACGAGATCCTACATTTTCCCTGTGCCAGTATAAAATCCAAAAGAATCGCTTGTTACTTTTTAAGCGAACGTCTGATTGAAAAAGAGTTTTTAGTTTTTGTTTGTTACAGAAAATGGGGAAACCACTCGTCTTCGTGACTGGAAATATAAAGAAACTAGAAGAGGTCGTATCAATATTGGGGAAGAATTTTCCCCGTGAGATCATAAACAAAGACATTGATCTAGCGGAATATCAAGGGGATGCGGATGATATAAGCATAGCAAAATGTCGTGCAGCGTATGAAATCGTAAAAGGTCCGGTGATCATCGAGGATACGTGCTTATGTTTCGACGCGATGAACGGTCTACCGGGTCCTTACATTAAATGGTTCTCGGACAAGCTAGGACCCGATGGACTGCACAAAATGCTAGATGGTTGGAAGGATAAAGGTGCTGAAGCAATATGCACGTTTGCTTACACGAACGGAGACTCGGACGGATCTGTCATCCTTTTCAAAGGTCGTACAAGAGGAACAATCGTCAGTCCAAAAGGTCCCCGGGACTTCGGTTGGGATCCCATTTTTCTTCCAGACGGTTACGACCAAACTTATGCAGAATTACCGAAATCGGTAAAAAATGAAATCTCACACAGACACCGAGCATTAGAAAAATTGAAGGATTATTTTAACGGCAAAGAAACTCTCGTACATTGCAATTAATTTTTTACATATTATATGTTAAACAAATGTACCATCATTAAAATTTCATTTTCAAACACGATCATTATTTTAACGGCTTATTTATTCAATCCCTCGAACCTCTCTCTTTCTCACTCTTTTTCGCTGTCTCTCTCCATCTCTCTCCATCTTTCCATTTCTCTATGTATCAATTCGCTCTATTTCGTTATTCCTCTATATATCTATCTATCTTTCTAAATTTCTATCTTTTTCTATCCCACTCTAACTATCTCTTTCTAACTTCGCTTTGTTATCTCTCTTCGTCACTTCATTTCTCTTTTTCCATCTTTGCATTTCCCTTTCTCTCTATCTTTTTCTGTCACCTTACCACTACCTACCATCTCTCACCGTCTCTCTCGCTCACCGTCTCTCTCTCTCTCACCGTCTCTCTCTCTCTCTCTCTCTCTGTCCCTCTCTCTCTCTTTCTCTCTCTCTTTCTCTCTCTCTCTCGCCGTCTCTCTATCTTTCTCTTTCTCTCCCTCTCTCTCTCTTTCACTGTCTGTCTGTCTCCCTCTCTCTCTCTCTCTTTCTTTCCATCTCTCTCTATCTTTCGATTTTTGTATCTCTTAATTCGTTCTATTTTGTTATCCCTCTAACTCCCGATATCTATCTATCTTTCTATCTCTCTATTTCTTTCTATCCCTCTCTCACTATCTTTTTCTTACTTCGCTTCTATATCTATCTTTGTCTCTTTATTAATCACTCTATCTCTGCGTCTCCCGTTCTCTCTATCTTTATACCTATTAACTATATCTATCCCTAACACCGAAAGTTTTTCTCTCAATAGTCGTTTCCCCCTCTGAATCGCACGAGCCAATGGCGATCGGCGTTAGAGAGGACAAGAATTGACATGCACATGCGCCTTAACGCTTCATGTTGCATTTACTTCACACGCTTCCGTAAACGTTCACCAGTGTAGCCTCCAATCCTCGGGGGCCTATAAAAGTTTAAAATGAAAAAAAAAATTGTGCAAATTTGTTTCAGTTTTTATTCCTATTTATATTTCTCTCACCTCTGAAGAGTAGCGAAGCGTAGCGTGGCCGAACGATGAAAATACAATAGTTACGTTCGAGAACGCTACTGTACAGATGGCGCCACTATACTTTTGCCGGAACGACGCGCTCCGAAGCTTCGAGAATGCGCCACTCTTGGGCTGGCTGGCCTGACCGGGCAGTCTGAGCACAGGACTGGAAGAGAGCGGACGCGTAATCTTCCGAATAGTGCAACATTAAATAAAATATTTCGAGGACGCGTGCAGTTTTGCAGTACAATCCCATCGGTCTCTGATAGCTTCGTGGTCTCGGTACGTCTGAGCGTAAAAAGACTAGATCACGACGAGATCCTACATTTTCCCTGTGCCAGTATAAAATCCAAAAGAATCGCTTGTTACTTTTTAAGCGAACGTCTGATTGAAAAAGAGTTTTTGGTTTTTGTTTGTTACAGAAAATGGGGAAACCACTCGTCTTCGTGACTGGAAATATAAAGAAACTAGAAGAGGTCGTATCAATATTGGGGAAGAATTTTCCCCGTGAGATCATAAACAAAGACATTGATCTAGCGGAATATCAAGGGGATGCGGATGATATAAGCATAGCAAAATGTCGTGCAGCGTATGAAATCGTAAAAGGTCCGGTGATCATCGAGGATACGTGCTTATGTTTCGACGCGATGAACGGTCTACCGGGTCCTTACATTAAATGGTTCTCGGACAAGCTAGGACCCGATGGACTGCACAAAATGCTAGATGGTTGGAAGGATAAAGGTGCTGAAGCAATATGCACGTTTGCTTACACGAACGGAGACTCGGACGGATCTGTCATCCTTTTCAAAGGTCGTACAAGAGGAACAATCGTCAGTCCAAAAGGTCCCCGGGACTTCGGTTGGGATCCCATTTTTCTTCCAGACGGTTACGACCAAACTTATGCAGAATTACCGAAATCGGTAAAAAATGAAATCTCACACAGACACCGAGCATTAGAAAAATTGAAGGATTATTTTAACGGCAAAGAAACTCTCGTACATTGCAATTAATTTTTTACATATTATATGTTAAACAAATGTACCATCATTAAAATTTCATTTTCAAACACGATCATTATTTTAACGGCTTATTTATTCAATCCCTCGAACCTCTCTCTTTCTCACTCTTTTTCGCTGTCTCTCTCCATCTCTCTCCATCTTTCCATTTCTATATGTATCAATTCGCTCTATTTCGTTATTCCTCTATATATCTATCTATCTTTCTAAATTTCTATCTTTTTCTATCCCACTCTAACTATCTCTTTCTAACTTCGCTTTGTTATCTCTCTTCGTCACTTCATTTCTCTTTTTCCATCTTTGCATTTCCCTTTCTCTCTATCTTTTTCTGTCACCTTACCACTACCTACCATCTCTCACCGTCTCTCTCGCTCACCGTCTCTCTCTCTCTCACCGTCTCTCTCTCTCTCTCTCTCTCTGTCCCTCTCTCTCTCTTTCTCTCTCTCTTTCTCTCTCTCTCTCGCCGTCTCTCTATCTTTCTCTTTCTCTCCCTCTCTCTCTCTTTCACTGTCTGTCTGTCTCCCTCTCTCTCTCTCTCTTTCTTTCCATCTCTCTCTATCTTTCGATTTTTGTATCTCTTAATTCGTTCTATTTTGTTATCCCTCTAACTCCCGATATCTATCTATCTTTCTATCTCTCTATTTCTTTCTATCCCTCTCTCACTATCTTTTTCTTACTTCGCTTCTATATCTATCTTTGTCTCTTTATTAATCACTCTATCTCTGCGTCTCCCGTTCTCTCTATCTTTATACCTATTAACTATATCTATCCCTAACACCGAAAGTTTTTCTCTCAATAGTCGTTTCCCCCTCTGAATCGCACGAGCCAATGGCGATCGGCGTTAGAGAGGACAAGAATTGACATGCACATGCGCCTTAACGCTTCATGTTGCATTTACTTCACACGCTTCCGTAAACGTTCACCAGTGTAGCCTCCAATCCTCGGGGGCCTATAAAAGTTTAAAATGAAAAAAAAAAATTGTGCAAATTTGTTTCAGTTTTTATTTCTATTTATATTTCTCTCACCTCTGAAGAGTAGCGAAGCGTAGCGTGGCCGAACGATGAAAATACAATAGTTACGTTCGAGAACGCTACTGTACAGATGGCGCCACTATACTTTTGCCGGAACGACGCGCTCCGAAGCTTCGAGAATGCGCCACTCTTGGGCTGGCTGGCCTGACCGGGCAGTCTGAGCACAGGACTGGAAGAGAGCGGACGCGTAATCTTCCGAATAGTGCAACATTAAATAAAATATTTCGAGGACGCGTGCAGTTTTGGAGTACAATCCCATCGGTCTCTGATAGCTTCGTGGTCTCGGTACGTCTGAGCGTAAAAAGACTAGATCACGACGAGATCCTACATTTTCCCTGTGCCAGTATAAAATCCAAAAGAATCGCTTGTTACTTTTTAAGCGAACGTCTGATTGAAAAAGAGTTTTTGGTTTTTGTTTGTTACAGAAAATGGGGAAACCACTCGTCTTCGTGACTGGAAATATAAAGAAACTAGAAGAGGTCGTATCAATATTGGGGAAGAATTTTCCCCGTGAGATCATAAACAAAGACATTGATCTAGCGGAATATCAAGGGGATGCGGATGATATAAGCATAGCAAAATGTCGTGCAGCGTATGAAATCGTAAAAGGTCCGGTGATCATCGAGGATACGTGCTTATGTTTCGACGCGATGAACGGTCTACCGGGTCCTTACATTAAATGGTTCTCGGACAAGCTAGGACCCGATGGACTGCACAAAATGCTAGATGGTTGGAAGGATAAAGGTGCTGAAGCAATATGCACGTTTGCTTACACGAACGGAGACTCGGACGGATCTGTCATCCTTTTCAAAGGTCGTACAAGAGGAACAATCGTCAGTCCAAAAGGTCCCCGGGACTTCGGTTGGGATCCCATTTTTCTTCCAGACGGTTACGACCAAACTTATGCAGAATTACCGAAATCGGTAAAAAATGAAATCTCACACAGACACCGAGCATTAGAAAAATTGAAGGATTATTTTAACGGCAAAGAAACTCTCGTACATTGCAATTAATTTTTTACATATTATATGTTAAACAAATGTACCATCATTAAAATTTCATTTTCAAACACGATCATTATTTTAACGGCTTATTTATTCAATCCCTCGAACCTCTCTCTTTCTCACTCTTTTTCGCTGTCTCTCTCCATCTCTCTCCATCTTTCCATTTCTCTATGTATCAATTCGCTCTATTTCGTTATTCCTCTATATATCTATCTATCTTTCTAAATTTCTATCTTTTTCTATCCCACTCTAACTATCTCTTTCTAACTTCGCTTTGTTATCTCTCTTCGTCACTTCATTTCTCTTTTTCCATCTTTGCATTTCCCTTTCTCTCTATCTTTTTCTGTCACCTTACCACTACCTACCATCTCTCACCGTCTCTCTCGCTCACCGTCTCTCTCTCTCTCACCGTCTCTCTCTCTCTCTCTCTCTGTCCCTCTCTCTCTCTTTCTCTCTCTCTTTCTCTCTCTCTCTCGCCGTCTCTCTATCTTTCTCTTTCTCTCCCTCTCTCTCTCTTTCACTGTCTGTCTGTCTCCCTCTCTCTCTCTCTCTTTCTTTCCATCTCTCTCTATCTTTCGATTTTTGTATCTCTTAATTCGTTCTATTTTGTTATCCCTCTAACTCCCGATATCTATCTATCTTTCTATCTCTCTATTTCTTTCTATCCCTCTCTCACTATCTTTTTCTTACTTCGCTTCTATATCTATCTTTGTCTCTTTATTAATCACTCTATCTCTGCGTCTCCCGTTCTCTCTATCTTTATACCTATTAACTATATCTATCCCTAACACCGAAAGTTTTTCTCTCAATAGTCGTTTCCCCCTCTGAATCGCACGAGCCAATGGCGATCGGCGTTAGAGAGGACAAGAATTGACATGCACATGCGCCTTAACGCTTCATGTTGCATTTACTTCACACGCTTCCGTAAACGTTCACCAGTGTAGCCTCCAATCCTCGGGGGCCTATAAAAGTTTAAAATGAAAAAAAAAATTGTGCAAATTTGTTTCAGTTTTTATTCCTATTTATATTTCTCTCACCTCTGAAGAGTAGCGAAGCGTAGCGTGGCCGAACGATGAAAATACAATAGTTACGTTCGAGAACGCTACTGTACAGATGGCGCCACTATACTTTTGCCGGAACGACGCGCTCCGAAGCTTCGAGAATGCGCCACTCTTGGGCTGGCTGGCCTGACCGGGCAGTCTGAGCACAGGACTGGAAGAGAGCGGACGCGTAATCTTCCGAATAGTGCAACATTAAATAAAATATTTCGAGGACGCGTGCAGTTTTGGAGTACAATCCCATCGGTCACTGATAGCTTCGTGGTCTCGGTACGTCTGAGCGTAAAAAGACTAGATCACGACGAGATCCTACATTTTCCCTGTGCCAGTATAAAATCCAAAAGAATCGCTTGTTACTTTTTAAGCGAACGTCTGATTGAAAAAGAGTTTTTGGTTTTTGTTTGTTACAGAAAATGGGGAAACCACTCGTCTTCGTGACTGGAAATATAAAGAAACTAGAAGAGGTCGTATCAATATTGGGGAAGAATTTTCCCCGTGAGATCATAAACAAAGACATTGATCTAGCGGAATATCAAGGGGATGCGGATGATATAAGCATAGCAAAATGTCGTGCAGCGTATGAAATCGTAAAAGGTCCGGTGATCATCGAGGATACGTGCTTATGTTTCGACGCGATGAACGGTCTACCGGGTCCTTACATTAAATGGTTCTCGGACAAGCTAGGACCCGATGGACTGCACAAAATGCTAGATGGTTGGAAGGATAAAGGTGCTGAAGCAATATGCACGTTTGCTTACACGAACGGAGACTCGGACGGATCTGTCATCCTTTTCAAAGGTCGTACAAGAGGAACAATCGTCAGTCCAAAAGGTCCCCGGGACTTCGGTTGGGATCCCATTTTTCTTCCAGACGGTTACGACCAAACTTATGCAGAATTACCGAAATCGGTAAAAAATGAAATCTCACACAGACACCGAGCATTAGAAAAATTGAAGGATTATTTTAACGGCAAAGAAACTCTCGTACATTGCAATTATTTTTTTACATATTATATGTTAAACAAATGTACCATCATTAAAATTTCATTTTCAAACACGATCATTATTTTAACGGCTTATTTATTCAATCCCTCGAACCTCTCTCTTTCTCACTCTTTTTCGCTGTCTCTCTCCATCTCTCTCCATCTTTCCATTTCTCTATGTATCAATTCGCTCTATTTCGTTATTCCTCTATATATCTATCTATCTTTCTAAATTTCTATCTTTTTCTATCCCACTCTAACTATCTCTTTCTAACTTCGCTTTGTTATCTCTCTTCGTCACTTCATTTCTCTTTTTCCATCTTTGCATTTCCCTTTCTCTCTATCTTTTTCTGTCACCTTACCACTACCTACCATCTCTCACCGTCTCTCTCGCTCACCGTCTCTCTCTCTCTCACCGTCTCTCTCTCTCTCTCTCTCTCTCTGTCCCTCTCTCTCTCTTTCTCTCTCTCTTTCTCTCTCTCTCTCGCCGTCTCTCTATCTTTCTCTTTCTCTCCCTCTCTCTCTCTTTCACTGTCTGTCTGTCTCCCTCTCTCTCTCTCTTTCTTTCCATCTCTCTCTATCTTTCGATTTTTGTATCTCTTAATTCGTTCTATTTTGTTATCCCTCTAACTCCCGATATCTATCTATCTTTCTATCTCTCTATTTCTTTCTATCCCTCTCTCACTATCTTTTTCTTACTTCGCTTCTATATCTATCTTTGTCTCTTTATTAATCACTCTATCTCTGCGTCTCCCGTTCTCTCTATCTTTATACCTATTAACTATATCTATCCCTAACACCGAAAGTTTTTCTCTCAATAGTCGTTTCCCCCTCTGAATCGCACGAGCCAATGGCGATCGGCGTTAGAGAGGACAAGAATTGACATGCACATGCGCCTTAACGCTTCATGTTGCATTTACTTCACACGCTTCCGTAAACGTTCACCAGTGTAGCCTCCAATCCTCGGGGGCCTATAAAAGTTTAAAATGAAAAAAAAAATTGTGCAAATTTGTTTCAGTTTTTATTCCTATTTATATTTCTCTCACCTCTGAAGAGTAGCGAAGCGTAGCGTGGCCGAACGATGAAAATACAATAGTTACGTTCGAGAACGCTACTGTACAGATGGCGCCACTATACTTTTGCCGGAACGACGCGCTCCGAAGCTTCGAGAATGCGCCACTCTTGGGCTGGCTGGCCTGACCGGGCAGTCTGAGCACAGGACTGGAAGAGAGCGGACGCGTAATCTTCCGAATAGTGCAACATTAAATAAAATATTTCGAGGACGCGTGCAGTTTTGGAGTACAATCCCATCGGTCTCTGATAGCTTCGTGGTCTCGGTACGTCTGAGCGTAAAAAGACTAGATCACGACGAGATCCTACATTTTCCCTGTGCCAGTATAAAATCCAAAAGAATCGCTTGTTACTTTTTAAGCGAACGTCTGATTGAAAAAGAGTTTTTGGTTTTTGTTTGTTACAGAAAATGGGGAAACCACTCGTCTTCGTGACTGGAAATATAAAGAAACTAGAAGAGGTCGTATCAATATTGGGGAAGAATTTTCCCCGTGAGATCATAAACAAAGACATTGATCTAGCGGAATATCAAGGGGATGCGGATGATATAAGCATAGCAAAATGTCGTGCAGCGTATGAAATCGTAAAAGGTCCGGTGATCATCGAGGATACGTGCTTATGTTTCGACGCGATGAACGGTCTACCGGGTCCTTACATTAAATGGTTCTCGGACAAGCTAGGACCCGATGGACTGCACAAAATGCTAGATGGTTGGAAGGATAAAGGTGCTGAAGCAATATGCACGTTTGCTTACACGAACGGAGACTCGGACGGATCTGTCATCCTTTTCAAAGGTCGTACAAGAGGAACAATCGTCAGTCCAAAAGGTCCCCGGGACTTCGGTTGGGATCCCATTTTTCTTCCAGACGGTTACGACCAAACTTATGCAGAATTACCGAAATCGGTAAAAAATGAAATCTCACACAGACACCGAGCATTAGAAAAATTGAAGGATTATTTTAACGGCAAAGAAACTCTCGTACATTGCAATTAATTTTTTACATATTATATGTTAAACAAATGTACCATCATTTAAATTTCATTTTCAAACACGATCATTATTTTAACGGCTTATTTATTCAATCCCTCGAACCTCTCTCTTTCTCACTCTTTTTCGCTGTCTCTCTCCATCTCTCTCCATCTTTCCATTTCTCTATGTATCAATTCGCTCTATTTCGTTATTCCTCTATATATCTATCTATCTTTCTAAATTTCTATCTTTTTCTATCCCACTCTAACTATCTCTTTCTAACTTCGCTTTGTTATCTCTCTTCGTCACTTCGTTTCTCTTTTTCCATCTTTGCATTTCCCTTTCTCTCTATCTTTTTCTGTCACCTTACCACTACCTACCATCTCTCACCGTCTCTCTCGCTCACCGTCTCTCTCTTTCTCACCGTCTCTCTCTCTCTCTCTCTCTCTGTCCCTCTCTCTCTCTTTCTCTCTCTCTTTCTCTCTCTCTCTCGCCGTCTCTCTATCTTTCTCTTTCTCTCCCTCTCTCTCTCTTTCACTGTCTGTCTGTCTCCCTCTCTCTCTCTCTCTTTCTTTCCATCTCTCTCTATCTTTCGATTTTTGTATCTCTTAATTCGTTCTATTTTGTTATCCCTCTAACTCCCGATATCTATCTATCTTTCTATCTCTCTATTTCTTTCTATCCCTCTCTCACTATCTTTTTCTTACTTCGCTTCTATATCTATCTTTGTCTCTTTATTAATCACTCTATCTCTGCGTCTCCCGTTCTCTCTATCTTTATACCTATTAACTATATCTATCCCTAACACCGAAAGTTTTTCTCTCAATAGTCGTTTCCCCCTCTGAATCGCACGAGCCAATGGCGATCGGCGTTAGAGAGGACAAGAATTGACATGCACATGCGCCTTAACGCTTCATGTTGCATTTACTTCACACGCTTCCGTAAACGTTCACCAGTGTAGCCTCCAATCCTCGGGGGCCTATAAAAGTTTAAAATGAAAAAAAAAATTGTGCAAATTTGTTACAGTTTTTATTTCTATTTATATTTCTCTCACCTCTGAAGAGTAGCGAAGCGTAGCGTGGCCGAACGATGAAAATACAATAGTTACGTTCGAGAACGCTACTGTACAGATGGCGCCACTATACTTTTGCCGGAACGACGCGCTCCGAAGCTTCGAGAATGCGCCACTCTTGGGCTGGCTGGCCTGACCGGGCAGTCTGAGCACAGGACTGGAAGAGAGCGGACGCGTAATCTTCCGAATAGTGCAACATTAAATAAAATATTTCGAGGACGCGTGCAGTTTTGGAGTACAATCCCATCGGTCTCTGATAGCTTCGTGGTCTCGGTACGTCTGAGCGTAAAAAGACTAGATCACGACGAGATCCTACATTTTCCCTGTGCCAGTATAAAATCCAAAAGAATCGCTTGTTACTTTTTAAGCGAACGTCTGATTGAAAAAGAGTTTTTAGTTTTTGTTTGTTACAGAAAATGGGGAAACCACTCGTCTTCGTGACTGGAAATATAAAGAAACTAGAAGAGGTCGTATCAATATTGGGGAAGAATTTTCCCCGTGAGATCATAAACAAAGACATTGATCTAGCGGAATATCAAGGGGATGCGGATGATATAAGCATAGCAAAATGTCGTGCAGCGTATGAAATCGTAAAAGGTCCGGTGATCATCGAGGATACGTGCTTATGTTTCGACGCGATGAACGGTCTACCGGGTCCTTACATTAAATGGTTCTCGGACAAGCTAGGACCCGATGGACTGCACAAAATGCTAGATGGTTGGAAGGATAAAGGTGCTGAAGCAATATGCACGTTTGCTTACACGAACGGAGACTCGGACGGATCTGTCATCCTTTTCAAAGGTCGTACAAGAGGAACAATCGTCAGTCCAAAAGGTCCCCGGGACTTCGGTTGGGATCCCATTTTTCTTCCAGACGGTTTCGACCAAACTTATGCAGAATTACCGAAATCGGTAAAAAATGAAATCTCACACAGACACCGAGCATTAGAAAAATTGAAGGATTATTTTAACGGCAAAGAAACTCTCGTACATTGCAATTAATTTTTTACATATTATATGTTAAACAAATGTACCATCATTAAAATTTCATTTTCAAACACGATCATTATTTTAACGGCTTATTTATTCAATCCCTCGAACCTCTCTCTTTCTCACTCTTTTTCGCTGTCTCTCTCCATCTCTCTCCATCTTTCCATTTCTCTATGTATCAATTCGCTCTATTTCGTTATTCCTCTATATATCTATCTATCTTTCTAAATTTCTATCTTTTTCTATCCCACTCTAACTATCTCTTTCTAACTTCGCTTTGTTATCTCTCTTCGTCACTTCATTTCTCTTTTTCCATCTTTGCATTTCCCTTTCTCTCTATCTTTTTCTGTCACCTTACCACTACCTACCATCTCTCACCGTCTCTCTCGCTCACCGTCTCTCTCTCTCTCACCGTCTCTCTCTCTCTCTCTCTCTGTCCCTCTCTCTCTCTTTCTCTCTCTCTTTCTCTCTCTCTCTCGCCGTCTCTCTATCTTTCTCTTTCTCTCCCTCTCTCTCTCTTTCACTGTCTGTCTGTCTCCCTCTCTCTCTCTCTCTTTCTTTCCATCTCTCTCTATCTTTCGATTTTTGTATCTCTTAATTCGTTCTATTTTGTTATCCCTCTAACTCCCGATATCTATCTATCTTTCTATCTCTCTATTTCTTTCTATCCCTCTCTCACTATCTTTTTCTTACTTCGCTTCTATATCTATCTTTGTCTCTTTATTAATCACTCTATCTCTGCGTCTCCCGTTCTCTCTATCTTTATACCTATTAACTATATCTATCCCTAACACCGAAAGTTTTTCTCTCAATAGTCGTTTCCCCCTCTGAATCGCACGAGCCAATGGCGATCGGCGTTAGAGAGGACAAGAATTGACATGCACATGCGCCTTAACGCTTCATGTTGCATTTACTTCACACGCTTCCGTAAACGTTCACCAGTGTAGCCTCCAATCCTCGGGGGCCTATAAAAGTTTAAAATGAAAAAAAAAATTGTGCAAATTTGTTTCAGTTTTTATTCCTATTTATATTTCTCTCACCTCTGAAGAGTAGCGAAGCGTAGCGTGGCCGAACGATGAAAATACAATAGTTACGTTCGAGAACGCTACTGTACAGATGGCGCCACTATACTTTTGCCGGAACGACGCGCTCCGAAGCTTCGAGAATGCGCCACTCTTGGGCTGGCTGGCCTGACCGGGCAGTCTGAGCACAGGACTGGAAGAGAGCGGACGCGTAATCTTCCGAATAGTGCAACATTAAATAAAATATTTCGAGGACGCGTGCAGTTTTGGAGTACAATCCCATCGGTCTCTGATAGCTTCGTGGTCTCGGTACGTCTGAGCGTAAAAAGACTAGATCACGACGAGATCCTACATTTTCCCTGTGCCAGTATAAAATCCAAAAGAATCGCTTGTTACTTTTTAAGCGAACGTCTGATTGAAAAAGAGTTTTTGGTTTTTGTTTGTTACAGAAAATGGGGAAACCACTCGTCTTCGTGACTGGAAATATAAAGAAACTAGAAGAGGTCGTATCAATATTGGGGAAGAATTTTCCCCGTGAGATCATAAACAAAGACATTGATCTAGCGGAATATCAAGGGGATGCGGATGATATAAGCATAGCAAAATGTCGTGCAGCGTATGAAATCGTAAAAGGTCCGGTGATCATCGAGGATACGTGCTTATGTTTCGACGCGATGAACGGTCTACCGGGTCCTTACATTAAATGGTTCTCGGACAAGCTAGGACCCGATGGACTGCACAAAATGCTAGATGGTTGGAAGGATAAAGGTGCTGAAGCAATATGCACGTTTGCTTACACGAACGGAGACTCGGACGGATCTGTCATCCTTTTCAAAGGTCGTACAAGAGGAACAATCGTCAGTCCAAAAGGTCCCCGGGACTTCGGTTGGGATCCCATTTTTCTTCCAGACGGTTACGACCAAACTTATGCAGAATTACCGAAATCGGTAAAAAATGAAATCTCACACAGACACCGAGCATTAGAAAAATTGAAGGATTATTTTAACGGCAAAGAAACTCTCGTACATTGCAATTAATTTTTTACATATTATATGTTAAACAAATGTACCATCATTAAAATTTCATTTTCAAACACGATCATTATTTTAACGGCTTATTTATTCAATCCCTCGAACCTCTCTCTTTCTCACTCTTTTTCGCTGTCTCTCTCCATCTCTCTCCATCTTTCCATTTCTCTATGTATCAATTCGCTCTATTTCGTTATTCCTCTATATATCTATCTATCTTTCTAAATTTCTATCTTTTTCTATCCCACTCTAACTATCTCTTTCTAACTTCGCTTTGTTATCTCTCTTCGTCACTTCATTTCTCTTTTTCCATCTTTGCATTTCCCTTTCTCTCTATCTTTTTCTGTCACCTTACCACTACCTACCATCTCTCACCGTCTCTCTCGCTCACCGTCTCTCTCTCTCTCACCGTCTCTCTCTCTCTCTCTCTCTCTCTCTGTCCCTCTCTCTCTCTTTCTCTCTCTCTTTCTCTCTCTCTCTCGCCGTCTCTCTATCTTTCTCTTTCTCTCCCTCTCTCTCTCTTTCACTGTCTGTCTGTCTCCCTCTCTCTCTCTCTTTCTTTCCATCTCTCTCTATCTTTCGATTTTTGTATCTCTTAATTCGTTCTATTTTGTTATCCCTCTAACTCCCGATATCTATCTATCTTTCTATCTCTCTATTTCTTTCTATCCCTCTCTCACTATCTTTTTCTTACTTCGCTTCTATATCTATCTTTGTCTCTTTATTAATCACTCTATCTCTGCGTCTCCCGTTCTCTCTATCTTTATACCTATTAACTATATCTATCCCTAACACCGAAAGTTTTTCTCTCAATAGTCGTTTCCCCCTCTGAATCGCACGAGCCAATGGCGATCGGCGTTAGAGAGGACAAGAATTGACATGCACATGCGCCTTAACGCTTCATGTTGCATTTACTTCACACGCTTCCGTAAACGTTCACCAGTGTAGCCTCCAATCCTCGGGGGCCTATAAAAGTTTAAAATGAAAAAAAAAATTGTGCAAATTTGTTTCAGTTTTTATTCCTATTTATATTTCTCTTACCTCTGAAGAGTAGCGAAGCGTAGCGTGGCCGAACGATGAAAATACAATAGTTACGTTCGAGAACGCTACTGTACAGATGGCGCCACTATACTTTTGCCGGAACGACGCGCTCCGAAGCTTCGAGAATGCGCCACTCTTGGGCTGGCTGGCCTGACCGGGCAGTCTGAGCACAGGACTGGAAGAGAGCGGACGCGTAATCTTCCGAATAGTGCAACATTAAATAAAATATTTCGAGGACGCGTGCAGTTTTGGAGTACAATCCCATCGGTCTCTGATAGCTTCGTGGTCTCGGTACGTCTGAGCGTAAAAAGACTAGATCACGACGAGATCCTACATTTTCCCTGTGCCAGTATAAAATCCAAAAGAATCGCTTGTTACTTTTTAAGCGAACGTCTGATTGAAAAAGAGTTTTTGGTTTTTGTTTGTTACAGAAAATGGGGAAACCACTCGTCTTCGTGACTGGAAATATAAAGAAACTAGAAGAGGTCGTATCAATATTGGGGAAGAATTTTCCCCGTGAGATCATAAACAAAGACATTGATCTAGCGGAATATCAAGGGGATGCGGATGATATAAGCATAGCAAAATGTCGTGCAGCGTATGAAATCGTAAAAGGTCCGGTGATCATCGAGGATACGTGCTTATGTTTCGACGCGATGAACGGTCTACCGGGTCCTTACATTAAATGGTTCTCGGACAAGCTAGGACCCGATGGACTGCACAAAATGCTAGATGGTTGGAAGGATAAAGGTGCTGAAGCAATATGCACGTTTGCTTACACGAACGGAGACTCGGACGGATCTGTCATCCTTTTCAAAGGTCGTACAAGAGGAACAATCGTCAGTCCAAAAGGTCCCCGGGACTTCGGTTGGGATCCCATTTTTCTTCCAGACGGTTACGACCAAACTTATGCAGAATTACCGAAATCGGTAAAAAATGAAATCTCACACAGACACCGAGCATTAGAAAAATTGAAGGATTATTTTAACGGCAAAGAAACTCTCGTACATTGCAATTAATTTTTTACATATTATATGTTAAACAAATGTACCATCATTTAAATTTCATTTTCAAACACGATCATTATTTTAACGGCTTATTTATTCAATCCCTCGAACCTCTCTCTTTCTCACTCTTTTTCGCTGTCTCTCTCCATCTCTCTCCATCTTTCCATTTCTCTATGTATCAATTCGCTCTATTTCGTTATTCCTCTATATATCTATCTATCTTTCTAAATTTCTATCTTTTTCTATCCCACTCTAACTATCTCTTTCTAACTTCGCTTTGTTATCTCTCTTCGTCACTTCGTTTCTCTTTTTCCATCTTTGCATTTCCCTTTCTCTCTATCTTTTTCTGTCACCTTACCACTACCTACCATCTCTCACCGTCTCTCTCGCTCACCGTCTCTCTCTCTCTCACCGTCTCTCTCTCTCTCTCTCTCTCTCTGTCCCTCTCTCTCTCTTTCTCTCTCTCTTTCTCTCTCTCTCTCGCCGTCTCTCTATCTTTCTCTTTCTCTCCCTCTCTCTCTCTTTCACTGTCTGTCTGTCTCCCTCTCTCTCTCTCTTTCTTTCCATCTCTCTCTATCTTTCGATTTTTGTATCTCTTAATTCGTTCTATTTTGTTATCCCTCTAACTCCCGATATCTATCTATCTTTCTATCTCTCTATTTCTTTCTATCCCTCTCTCACTATCTTTTTCTTACTTCGCTTCTATATCTATCTTTGTCTCTTTATTAATCACTCTATCTCTGCGTCTCCCGTTCTCTCTATCTTTATACCTATTAACTATATCTATCCCTAACACCGAAAGTTTTTCTCTCAATAGTCGTTTCCCCCTCTTAATCGCACGAGCCAATGGCGATCGGCGTTAGAGAGGACAAGAATTGACATGCACATGCGCCTTAACGCTTCATGTTGCATTTACTTCACACGCTTCCGTAAACGTTCACCAGTGTAGCCTCCAATCCTCGGGGGCCTATAAAAGTTTAAAATGAAAAAAAAAAATTGTGCAAATTTGTTTCAGTTTTTATTCCTATTTATATTTCTCTCACCTCTGAAGAGTAGCGAAGCGTAGCGTGGCCGAACGATGAAAATACAATAGTTACGTTCGAGAACGCTACTGTACAGATGGCGCCACTATACTTTTGCCGGAACGACGCGCTCCGAAGCTTCGAGAATGCGCCACTCTTGGGCTGGCTGGCCTGACCGGGCAGTCTGAGCACAGGACTGGAAGAGAGCGGACGCGTAATCTTCCGAATAGTGCAACATTAAATAAAATATTTCGAGGACGCGTGCAGTTTTGGAGTACAATCCCATCGGTCTCTGATAGCTTCGTGGTCTCGGTACGTCTGAGCGTAAAAAGACTAGATCACGACGAGATCCTACATTTTCCCTGTGCCAGTATAAAATCCAAAAGAATCGCTTGTTACTTTTTAAGCGAACGTCTGATTGAAAAAGAGTTTTTGGTTTTTGTTTGTTACAGAAAATGGGGAAACCACTCGTCTTCGTGACTGGAAATATAAAGAAACTAGAAGAGGTCGTATCAATATTGGGGAAGAATTTTCCCCGTGAGATCATAAACAAAGACATTGATCTAGCGGAATATCAAGGGGATGCGGATGATATAAGCATAGCAAAATGTCGTGCAGCGTATGAAATCGTAAAAGGTCCGGTGATCATCGAGGATACGTGCTTATGTTTCGACGCGATGAACGGTCTACCGGGTCCTTACATTAAATGGTTCTCGGACAAGCTAGGACCCGATGGACTGCACAAAATGCTAGATGGTTGGAAGGATAAAGGTGCTGAAGCAATATGCACGTTTGCTTACACGAACGGAGACTCGGACGGATCTGTCATCCTTTTCAAAGGTCGTACAAGAGGAACAATCGTCAGTCCAAAAGGTCCCCGGGACTTCGGTTGGGATCCCATTTTTCTTCCAGACGGTTACGACCAAACTTATGCAGAATTACCGAAATCGGTAAAAAATGAAATCTCACACAGACACCGAGCATTAGAAAAATTGAAGAATTATTTTAACGGCAAAGAAACTCTCGTACATTGCAATTAATTTTTTACATATTATATGTTAAACAAATGTACCATCATTAAAATTTCATTTTCAAACACGATCATTATTTTAACGGCTTATTTATTCAATCCCTCGAACCTCTCTCTTTCTCACTCTTTTTCGCTGTCTCTCTCCATCTCTCTCCATCTTTCCATTTCTCTATGTATCAATTCGCTCTATTTCGTTATTCCTCTATATATCTATCTATCTTTCTAAATTTCTATCTTTTTCTATCCCACTCTAACTATCTCTTTCTAACTTCGCTTTGTTATCTCTCTTCGTCACTTCATTTCTCTTTTTCCATCTTTGCATTTCCCTTTCTCTCTATCTTTTTCTGTCACCTTACCACTACCTACCATCTCTCACCGTCTCTCTCGCTCACCGTCTCTCTCTCTCTCACCGTCTCTCTCTCTCTCTCTCTCTCTCTGTCCCTCTCTCTCTCTTTCTCTCTCTCTTTCTCTCTCTCTCTCGCCGTCTCTCTATCTTTCTCTTTCTCTCCCTCTCTCTCTCTTTCACTGTCTGTCTGTCTCCCTCTCTCTCTCTCTTTCTTTCCATCTCTCTCTATCTTTCGATTTTTGTATCTCTTAATTCGTTCTATTTTGTTATCCCTCTAACTCCCGATATCTATCTATCTTTCTATCTCTCTATTTCTTTCTATCCCTCTCTCACTATCTTTTTCTTACTTCGCTTCTATATCTATCTTTGTCTCTTTATTAATCACTCTATCTCTGCGTCTCCCGTTCTCTCTATCTTTATACCTATTAACTATATCTATCCCTAACACCGAAAGTTTTTCTCTCAATAGTCGTTTCCCCCTCTGAATCGCACGAGCCAATGGCGATCGGCGTTAGAGAGGACAAGAATTGACATGCACATGCGCCTTAACGCTTCATGTTGCATTTACTTCACACGCTTCCGTAAACGTTCACCAGTGTAGCCTCCAATCCTCGGGGGCCTATAAAAGTTTAAAATGAAAAAAAAAATTGTGCAAATTTGTTTCAGTTTTTATTCCTATTTATATTTCTCTCACCTCTGAAGAGTAGCGAAGCGTAGCGTGGCCGAACGATGAAAATACAATAGTTACGTTCGAGAACGCTACTGTACAGATGGCGCCACTATACTTTTGCCGGAACGACGCGCTCCGAAGCTTCGAGAATGCGCCACTCTTGGGCTGGCTGGCCTGACCGGGCAGTCTGAGCACAGGACTGGAAGAGAGCGGACGCGTAATCTTCCGAATAGTGCAACATTAAATAAAATATTTCGAGGACGCGTGCAGTTTTGGAGTACAATCCCATCGGTCTCTGATAGCTTCGTGGTCTCGGTACGTCTGAGCGTAAAAAGACTAGATCACGACGAGATCCTACATTTTCCCTGTTCCAGTATAAAATCCAAAAGAATCGCTTGTTACTTTTTAAGCGAACGTCTGATTGAAAAAGAGTTTTTGGTTTTTGTTTGTTACAGAAAATGGGGAAACCACTCGTCTTCGTGACTGGAAATATAAAGAAACTAGAAGAGGTCGTATCAATATTGGGGAAGAATTTTCCCCGTGAGATCATAAACAAAGACATTGATCTAGCGGAATATCAAGGGGATGCGGATGATATAAGCATAGCAAAATGTCGTGCAGCGTATGAAATTGTAAAAGGTCCGGTGATCATCGAGGATACGAGCTTATGTTTCGACGCGATGAACGGTCTACCGGGTCCTTACATTAAATGGTTCTCGGACAAGCTAGGACCCGATGGACTGCACAAAATGCTAGATGGTTGGAAGGATAAAGGTGCTGAAGCAATATGCACGTTTGCTTACACGAACGGAGACTCGGACGGATCTGTCATCCTTTTCAAAGGTCGTACAAGAGGAACAATCGTCAGTCCAAAAGGTCCCCGGGACTTCGGTTGGGATCCCATTTTTCTTCCAGACGGTTACGACCAAACTTATGCAGAATTACCGAAATCGGTAAAAAATGAAATCTCACACAGACACCGAGCATTAGAAAAATTGAAGGATTATTTTAACGGCAAAGAAACTCTCGTACATTGCAATTAATTTTTTACATATTATATGTTAAACAAATGTACCATCATTAAAATTTCATTTTCAAACACGATCATTATTTTAACGGCTTATTTATTCAATCCCTCGAACCTCTCTCTTTCTCACTCTTTTTCGCTGTCTCTCTCCATCTCTCTCCATCTTTCCATTTCTATATGTATCAATTCGCTCTATTTCGTTATTCCTCTATATATCTATCTATCTTTCTAAATTTCTATCTTTTTCTATCCCACTCTAACCATCTCTTTCTAACTTCGCTTTGTTATCTCTCTTCGTCACTTCATTTCTCTTTTTCCATCTTTGCATTTCCCTTTCTCTCTATCTTTTTCTGTCACCTTACCACTACCTACCATCTCTCACCGTCTCTCTCGCTCACCGTCTCTCTCTCTCTCACCGTCTCTCTCTCTCTCTCTCTCTCTGTCCCTCTCTCTCTCTTTCTCTCTCTCTTTCTCTCTCTCTCTCGCCGTCTCTCTATCTTTCTCTTTCTCTCCCTCTCTCTCTCTTTCACTGTCTGTCTGTCTCCCTCTCTCTCTCTCTCTTTCTTTCCATCTCTCTCTATCTTTCGATTTTTGTATCTCTTAATTCGTTCTATTTTGTTATCCCTCTAACTCCCGATATCTATCTATCTTTCTATCTCTCTATTTCTTTCTATCCCTCTCTCACTATCTTTTTCTTACTTCGCTTCTATATCTATCTTTGTCTCTTTATTAATCACTCTATCTCTGCGTCTCCCGTTCTCTCTATCTTTATACCTATTAACTATATCTATCCCTAACACCGAAAGTTTTTCTCTCAATAGTCGTTTCCCCCTCTGAATCGCACGAGCCAATGGCGATCGGCGTTAGAGAGGACAAGAATTGACATGCACATGCGCCTTAACGCTTCATGTTGCATTTACTTCACACGCTTCCGTAAACGTTCACCAGTGTAGCCTCCAATCCTCGGGGGCCTATAAAAGTTTAAAATGAAAAAAAAAAATTGTGCAAATTTGTTTCAGTTTTTATTTCTATTTATATTTCTCTCACCTCTGAAGAGTAGCGAAGCGTAGCGTGGCCGAACGATGAAAATACAATAGTTACGTTCGAGAACGCTACTGTACAGATGGCGCCACTATACTTTTGCCGGAACGACGCGCTCCGAAGCTTCGAGAATGCGCCACTCTTGGGCTGGCTGGCCTGACCGGGCAGTCTGAGCACAGGACTGGAAGAGAGCGGACGCGTAATCTTCCGAATAGTGCAACATTAAATAAAATATTTCGAGGACGCGTGCAGTTTTGGAGTACAATCCCATCGGTCTCTGATAGCTTCGTGGTCTCGGTACGTCTGAGCGTAAAAAGACTAGATCACGACGAGATCCTACATTTTCCCTGTGCCAGTATAAAATCCAAAAGAATCGCTTGTTACTTTTTAAGCGAACGTCTGATTGAAAAAGAGTTTTTGGTTTTTGTTTGTTACAGAAAATGGGGAAACCACTCGTCTTCGTGACTGGAAATATAAAGAAACTAGAAGAGGTCGTATCAATATTGGGGAAGAATTTTCCCCGTGAGATCATAAACAAAGACATTGATCTAGCGGAATATCAAGGGGATGCGGATGATATAAGCATAGCAAAATGTCGTGCAGCGTATGAAATCGTAAAAGGTCCGGTGATCATCGAGGATACGTGCTTATGTTTCGACGCGATGAACGGTCTACCGGGTCCTTACATTAAATGGTTCTCGGACAAGCTAGGACCCGATGGACTGCACAAAATGCTAGATGGTTGGAAGGATAAAGGTGCTGAAGCAATATGCACGTTTGCTTACACGAACGGAGACTCGGACGGATCTGTCATCCTTTTCAAAGGTCGTACAAGAGGAACAATCGTCAGTCCAAAAGGTCCCCGGGACTTCGGTTGGGATCCCATTTTTCTTCCAGACGGTTTCGACCAAACTTATGCAGAATTACCGAAATCGGTAAAAAATGAAATCTCACACAGACACCGAGCATTAGAAAAATTGAAGGATTATTTTAACGGCAAAGAAACTCTCGTACATTGCAATTAATTTTTTACATATTATATGTTAAACAAATGTACCATCATTAAAATTTCATTTTCAAACACGATCATTATTTTAACGGCTTATTTATTCAATCCCTCGAACCTCTCTCTTTCTCACTCTTTTTCGCTGTCTCTCTCCATCTCTCTCCATCTTTCCATTTCTCTATGTATCAATTCGCTCTATTTCGTTATTCCTCTATATATCTATCTATCTTTCTAAATTTCTATCTTTTTCTATCCCACTCTAACTATCTCTTTCTAACTTCGCTTTGTTATCTCTCTTCGTCACTTCATTTCTCTTTTTCCATCTTTGCATTTCCCTTTCTCTCTATCTTTTTCTGTCACCTTACCACTACCTACCATCTCTCACCGTCTCTCTCGCTCACCGTCTCTCTCTCTCTCACCGTCTCTCTCTCTCTCTCTCTCTGTCCCTCTCTCTCTCTTTCTCTCTCTCTTTCTCTCTCTCTCTCGCCGTCTCTCTATCTTTCTCTTTCTCTCCCTCTCTCTCTCTTTCACTGTCTGTCTGTCTCCCTCTCTCTCTCTCTCTTTCTTTCCATCTCTCTCTATCTTTCGATTTTTGTATCTCTTAATTCGTTCTATTTTGTTATCCCTCTAACTCCCGATATCTATCTATCTTTCTATCTCTCTATTTCTTTCTATCCCTCTCTCACTATCTTTTTCTTACTTCGCTTCTATATCTATCTTTGTCTCTTTATTAATCACTCTATCTCTGCGTCTCCCGTTCTCTCTATCTTTATACCTATTAACTATATCTATCCCTAACACCGAAAGTTTTTCTCTCAATAGTCGTTTCCCCCTCTGAATCGCACGAGCCAATGGCGATCGGCGTTAGAGAGGACAAGAATTGACATGCACATGCGCCTTAACGCTTCATGTTGCATTTACTTCACACGCTTCCGTAAACGTTCACCAGTGTAGCCTCCAATCCTCGGGGGCCTATAAAAGTTTAAAATGAAAAAAAAAATTGTGCAAATTTGTTTCAGTTTTTATTCCTATTTATATTTCTCTCACCTCTGAAGAGTAGCGAAGCGTAGCGTGGCCGAACGATGAAAATACAATAGTTACGTTCGAGAACGCTACTGTACAGATGGCGCCACTATACTTTTGCCGGAACGACGCGCTCCGAAGCTTCGAGAATGCGCCACTCTTGGGCTGGCTGGCCTGACCGGGCAGTCTGAGCACAGGACTGGAAGAGAGCGGACGCGTAATCTTCCGAATAGTGCAACATTAAATAAAATATTTCGAGGACGCGTGCAGTTTTGGAGTACAATCCCATCGGTCTCTGATAGCTTCGTGGTCTCGGTACGTCTGAGCGTAAAAAGACTAGATCACGACGAGATCCTACATTTTCCCTGTGCCAGTATAAAATCCAAAAGAATCGCTTGTTACTTTTTAAGCGAACGTCTGATTGAAAAAGAGTTTTTGGTTTTTGTTTGTTACAGAAAATGGGGAAACCACTCGTCTTCGTGACTGGAAATATAAAGAAACTAGAAGAGGTCGTATCAATATTGGGGAAGAATTTTCCCCGTGAGATCATAAACAAAGACATTGATCTAGCGGAATATCAAGGGGATGCGGATGATATAAGCATAGCAAAATGTCGTGCAGCGTATGAAATCGTAAAAGGTCCGGTGATCATCGAGGATACGTGCTTATGTTTCGACGCGATGAACGGTCTACCGGGTCCTTACATTAAATGGTTCTCGGACAAGCTAGGACCCGATGGACTGCACAAAATGCTAGATGGTTGGAAGGATAAAGGTGCTGAAGCAATATGCACGTTTGCTTACACGAACGGAGACTCGGACGGATCTGTCATCCTTTTCAAAGGTCGTACAAGAGGAACAATCGTCAGTCCAAAAGGTCCCCGGGACTTCGGTTGGGATCCCATTTTTCTTCCAGACGGTTACGACCAAACTTATGCAGAATTACCGAAATCGGTAAAAAATGAAATCTCACACAGACACCGAGCATTAGAAAAATTGAAGGATTATTTTAACGGCAAAGAAACTCTCGTACATTGCACTTAATTTTTTACATATTATATGTTAAACAAATGTACCATCATTAAAATTTCATTTTCAAACACGATCATTATTTTAACGGCTTATTTATTCAATCCCTCGAACCTCTCTCTTTCTCACTCTTTTTCGCTGTCTCTCTCCATCTCTCTCCATCTTTCCATTTCTCTATGTATCAATTCGCTCTATTTCGTTATTCCTCTATATATCTATCTATCTTTCTAAATTTCTATCTTTTTCTATCCCACTCTAACTATCTCTTTCTAACTTCGCTTTGTTATCTCTCTTCGTCACTTCATTTCTCTTTTTCCATCTTTGCATTTCCCTTTCTCTCTATCTTTTTCTGTCACCTTACCACTACCTACCATCTCTCACCGTCTCTCTCGCTCACCGTCTCTCTCTCTCTCACCGTCTCTCTCTCTCTCTCTCTCTCTGTCCCTCTCTCTCTCTTTCTCTCTCTCTTTCTCTCTCTCTCTCGCCGTCTCTCTATCTTTCTCTTTCTCTCCCTCTCTCTCTCTTTCACTGTCTGTCTGTCTCCCTCTCTCTCTCTCTCTTTCTTTCCATCTCTCTCTATCTTTCGATTTTTGTATCTCTTAATTCGTTCTATTTTGTTATCCCTCTAACTCCCGATATCTATCTATCTTTCTATCTCTCTATTTCTTTCTATCCCTCTCTCACTATCTTTTTCTTACTTCGCTTCTATATCTATCTTTGTCTCTTTATTAATCACTCTATCTCTGCGTCTCCCGTTCTCTCTATCTTTATACCTATTAACTATATCTATCCCTAACACCGAAAGTTTTTCTCTCAATAGTCGTTTCCCCCTCTGAATCGCACGAGCCAATGGCGATCGGCGTTAGAGAGGACAAGAATTGACATGCACATGCGCCTTAACGCTTCATGTTGCATTTACTTCACACGCTTCCGTAAACGTTCACCAGTGTAGCCTCCAATCCTCGGGGGCCTATAAAAGTTTAAAATGAAAAAAAAAATTGTGCAAATTTGTTTCAGTTTTTATTCCTATTTATATTTCTCTCACCTCTGAAGAGTAGCGAAGCGTAGCGTGGCCGAACGATGAAAATACAATAGTTACGTTCGAGAACGCTACTGTACAGATGGCGCCACTATACTTTTGCCGGAACGACGCGCTCCGAAGCTTCGAGAATGCGCCACTCTTGGGCTGGCTGGCCTGACCGGGCAGTCTGAGCACAGGACTGGAAGAGAGCGGACGCGTAATCTTCCGAATAGTGCAACATTAAATAAAATATTTCGAGGACGCGTGCAGTTTTGCAGTACAATCCCATCGGTCTCTGATAGCTTCGTGGTCTCGGTACGTCTGAGCGTAAAAAGACTAGATCACGACGAGATCCTACATTTTCCCTGTGCCAGTATAAAATCCAAAAGAATCGCTTGTTACTTTTTAAGCGAACGTCTGATTGAAAAAGAGTTTTTGGTTTTTGTTTGTTACAGAAAATGGGGAAACCACTCGTCTTCGTGACTGGAAATATAAAGAAACTAGAAGAGGTCGTATCAATATTGGGGAAGAATTTTCCCCGTGAGATCATAAACAAAGACATTGATCTAGCGGAATATCAAGGGGATGCGGATGATATAAGCATAGCAAAATGTCGTGCAGCGTATGAAATCGTAAAAGGTCCGGTGATCATCGAGGATACGTGCTTATGTTTCGACGCGATGAACGGTCTACCGGGTCCTTACATTAAATGGTTCTCGGACAAGCTAGGACCCGATGGACTGCACAAAATGCTAGATGGTTGGAAGGATAAAGGTGCTGAAGCAATATGCACGTTTGCTTACACGAACGGAGACTCGGACGGATCTGTCATCCTTTTCAAAGGTCGTACAAGAGGAACAATCGTCAGTCCAAAAGGTCCCCGGGACTTCGGTTGGGATCCCATTTTTCTTCCAGACGGTTACGACCAAACTTATGCAGAATTACCGAAATCGGTAAAAAATGAAATCTCACACAGACACCGAGCATTAGAAAAATTGAAGGATTATTTTAACGGCAAAGAAACTCTCGTACATTGCAATTAATTTTTTACATATTATATGTTAAACAAATGTACCATCATTAAAATTTCATTTTCAAACACGATCATTATTTTAACGGCTTATTTATTCAATCCCTCGAACCTCTCTCTTTCTCACTCTTTTTCGCTGTCTCTCTCCATCTCTCTCCATCTTTCCATTTCTATATGTATCAATTCGCTCTATTTCGTTATTCCTCTATATATCTATCTATCTTTCTAAATTTCTATCTTTTTCTATCCCACTCTAACTATCTCTTTCTAACTTCGCTTTGTTATCTCTCTTCGTCACTTCATTTCTCTTTTTCCATCTTTGCATTTCCCTTTCTCTCTATCTTTTTCTGTCACCTTACCACTACCTACCATCTCTCACCGTCTCTCTCGCTCACCGTCTCTCTCTCTCTCACCGTCTCTCTCTCTCTCTCTCTCTCTGTCCCTCTCTCTCTCTTTCTCTCTCTCTTTCTCTCTCTCTCTCGCCGTCTCTCTATCTTTCTCTTTCTCTCCCTCTCTCTCTCTTTCACTGTCTGTCTGTCTCCCTCTCTCTCTCTCTCTTTCTTTCCATCTCTCTCTATCTTTCGATTTTTGTATCTCTTAATTCGTTCTATTTTGTTATCCCTCTAACTCCCGATATCTATCTATCTTTCTATCTCTCTATTTCTTTCTATCCCTCTCTCACTATCTTTTTCTTACTTCGCTTCTATATCTATCTTTGTCTCTTTATTAATCACTCTATCTCTGCGTCTCCCGTTCTCTCTATCTTTATACCTATTAACTATATCTATCCCTAACACCGAAAGTTTTTCTCTCAATAGTCGTTTCCCCCTCTGAATCGCACGAGCCAATGGCGATCGGCGTTAGAGAGGACAAGAATTGACATGCACATGCGCCTTAACGCTTCATGTTGCATTTACTTCACACGCTTCCGTAAACGTTCACCAGTGTAGCCTCCAATCCTCGGGGGCCTATAAAAGTTTAAAATGAAAAAAAAAATTGTGCAAATTTGTTACAGTTTTTATTTCTATTTATATTTCTCTCACCTCTGAAGAGTAGCGAAGCGTAGCGTGGCCGAACGATGAAAATACAATAGTTACGTTCGAGAACGCTACTGTACAGATGGCGCCACTATACTTTTGCCGGAACGACGCGCTCCGAAGCTTCGAGAATGCGCCACTCTTGGGCTGGCTGGCCTGACCGGGCAGTCTGAGCACAGGACTGGAAGAGAGCGGACGCGTAATCTTCCGAATAGTGCAACATTAAATAAAATATTTCGAGGACGCGTGCAGTTTTGGAGTACAATCCCATCGGTCTCTGATAGCTTCGTGGTCTCGGTACGTCTGAGCGTAAAAAGACTAGATCACGACGAGATCCTACATTTTCCCTGTGCCAGTATAAAATCCAAAAGAATCGCTTGTTACTTTTTAAGCGAACGTCTGATTGAAAAAGAGTTTTTAGTTTTTGTTTGTTACAGAAAATGGGGAAACCACTCGTCTTCGTGACTGGAAATATAAAGAAACTAGAAGAGGTCGTATCAATATTGGGGAAGAATTTTCCCCGTGAGATCATAAACAAAGACATTGATCTAGCGGAATATCAAGGGGATGCGGATGATATAAGCATAGCAAAATGTCGTGCAGCGTATGAAATCGTAAAAGGTCCGGTGATCATCGAGGATACGTGCTTATGTTTCGACGCGATGAACGGTCTACCGGGTCCTTACATTAAATGGTTCTCGGACAAGCTAGGACCCGATGGACTGCACAAAATGCTAGATGGTTGGAAGGATAAAGGTGCTGAAGCAATATGCACGTTTGCTTACACGAACGGAGACTCGGACGGATCTGTCATCCTTTTCAAAGGTCGTACAAGAGGAACAATCGTCAGTCCAAAAGGTCCCCGGGACTTCGGTTGGGATCCCATTTTTCTTCCAGACGGTTTCGACCAAACTTATGCAGAATTACCGAAATCGGTAAAAAATGAAATCTCACACAGACACCGAGCATTAGAAAAATTGAAGGATTATTTTAACGGCAAAGAAACTCTCGTACATTGCAATTAATTTTTTACATATTATATGTTAAACAAATGTACCATCATTAAAATTTCATTTTCAAACACGATCATTATTTTAACGGCTTATTTATTCAATCCCTCGAACCTCTCTCTTTCTCACTCTTTTTCGCTGTCTCTCTCCATCTCTCTCCATCTTTCCATTTCTCTATGTATCAATTCGCTCTATTTCGTTATTCCTCTATATATCTATCTATCTTTCTAAATTTCTATCTTTTTCTATCCCACTCTAACTATCTCTTTCTAACTTCGCTTTGTTATCTCTCTTCGTCACTTCATTTCTCTTTTTCCATCTTTGCATTTCCCTTTCTCTCTATCTTTTTCTGTCACCTTACCACTACCTACCATCTCTCACCGTCTCTCTCGCTCACCGTCTCTCTCTCTCTCACCGTCTCTCTCTCTCTCTCTCTCTGTCCCTCTCTCTCTCTTTCTCTCTCTCTTTCTCTCTCTCTCTCGCCGTCTCTCTATCTTTCTCTTTCTCTCCCTCTCTCTCTCTTTCACTGTCTGTCTGTCTCCCTCTCTCTCTCTCTCTTTCTTTCCATCTCTCTCTATCTTTCGATTTTTGTATCTCTTAATTCGTTCTATTTTGTTATCCCTCTAACTCCCGATATCTATCTATCTTTCTATCTCTCTATTTCTTTCTATCCCTCTCTCACTATCTTTTTCTTACTTCGCTTCTATATCTATCTTTGTCTCTTTATTAATCACTCTATCTCTGCGTCTCCCGTTCTCTCTATCTTTATACCTATTAACTATATCTATCCCTAACACCGAAAGTTTTTCTCTCAATAGTCGTTTCCCCCTCTGAATCGCACGAGCCAATGGCGATCGGCGTTAGAGAGGACAAGAATTGACATGCACATGCGCCTTAACGCTTCATGTTGCATTTACTTCACACGCTTCCGTAAACGTTCACCAGTGTAGCCTCCAATCCTCGGGGGCCTATAAAAGTTTAAAATGAAAAAAAAAATTGTGCAAATTTGTTTCAGTTTTTATTCCTATTTATATTTCTCTCACCTCTGAAGAGTAGCGAAGCGTAGCGTGGCCGAACGATGAAAATACAATAGTTACGTTCGAGAACGCTACTGTACAGATGGCGCCACTATACTTTTGCCGGAACGACGCGCTCCGAAGCTTCGAGAATGCGCCACTCTTGGGCTGGCTGGCCTGACCGGGCAGTCTGAGCACAGGACTGGAAGAGAGCGGACGCGTAATCTTCCGAATAGTGCAACATTAAATAAAATATTTCGAGGACGCGTGCAGTTTTGGAGTACAATCCCATCGGTCTCTGATAGCTTCGTGGTCTCGGTACGTCTGAGCGTAAAAAGACTAGATCACGACGAGATCCTACATTTTCCCTGTGCCAGTATAAAATCCAAAAGAATCGCTTGTTACTTTTTAAGCGAACGTCTGATTGAAAAAGAGTTTTTGGTTTTTGTTTGTTACAGAAAATGGGGAAACCACTCGTCTTCGTGACTGGAAATATAAAGAAACTAGAAGAGGTCGTATCAATATTGGGGAAGAATTTTCCCCGTGAGATCATAAACAAAGACATTGATCTAGCGGAATATCAAGGGGATGCGGATGATATAAGCATAGCAAAATGTCGTGCAGCGTATGAAATCGTAAAAGGTCCGGTGATCATCGAGGATACGTGCTTATGTTTCGACGCGATGAACGGTCTACCGGGTCCTTACATTAAATGGTTCTCGGACAAGCTAGGACCCGATGGACTGCACAAAATGCTAGATGGTTGGAAGGATAAAGGTGCTGAAGCAATATGCACGTTTGCTTACACGAACGGAGACTCGGACGGATCTGTCATCCTTTTCAAAGGTCGTACAAGAGGAACAATCGTCAGTCCAAAAGGTCCCCGGGACTTCGGTTGGGATCCCATTTTTCTTCCAGACGGTTACGACCAAACTTATGCAGAATTACCGAAATCGGTAAAAAATGAAATCTCACACAGACACCGAGCATTAGAAAAATTGAAGGATTATTTTAACGGCAAAGAAACTCTCGTACATTGCAATTAATTTTTTACATATTATATGTTAAACAAATGTACCATCATTAAAATTTCATTTTCAAACACGATCATTATTTTAACGGCTTATTTATTCAATCCCTCGAACCTCTCTCTTTCTCACTCTTTTTCGCTGTCTCTCTCCATCTCTCTCCATCTTTCCATTTCTCTATGTATCAATTCGCTCTATTTCGTTATTCCTCTATATATCTATCTATCTTTCTAAATTTCTATCTTTTTCTATCCCACTCTAACTATCTCTTTCTAACTTCGCTTTGTTATCTCTCTTCGTCACTTCATTTCTCTTTTTCCATCTTTGCATTTCCCTTTCTCTCTATCTTTTTCTGTCACCTTACCACTACCTACCATCTCTCACCGTCTCTCTCGCTCACCGTCTCTCTCTCTCTCACCGTCTCTCTCTCTCTCTCTCTCTGTCCCTCTCTCTCTCTTTCTCTCTCTCTTTCTCTCTCTCTCTCGCCGTCTCTCTATCTTTCTCTTTCTCTCCCTCTCTCTCTCTTTCACTGTCTGTCTGTCTCCCTCTCTCTCTCTCTTTCTTTCCATCTCTCTCTATCTTTCGATTTTTGTATCTCTTAATTCGTTCTATTTTGTTATCCCTCTAACTCCCGATATCTATCTATCTTTCTATCTCTCTATTTCTTTCTATCCTTCTCTCACTATCTTTTTCTTACTTCGCTTCTATATCTATCTTTGTCTCTTTATTAATCACTCTATCTCTGCGTCTCCCGTTCTCTCTATCTTTATACCTATTAACTATATCTATCCCTAACACCGAAAGTTTTTCTCTCAATAGTCGTTTCCCCCTCTGAATCGCACGAGCCAATGGCGATCGGCGTTAGAGAGGACAAGAATTGACATGCACATGCGCCTTAACGCTTCATGTTGCATTTACTTCACACGCTTCCGTAAACGTTCACCAGTGTAGCCTCCAATCCTCGGGGGCCTATAAAAGTTTAAAATGAAAAAAAAAATTGTGCAAATTTGTTTCAGTTTTTATTCCTATTTATATTTCTCTCACCTCTGAAGAGTAGCGAAGCGTAGCGTGGCCGAACGATGAAAATACAATAGTTACGTTCGAGAACGCTACTGTACAGATGGCGCCACTATACTTTTGCCGGAACGACGCGCTCCGAAGCTTCGAGAATGCGCCACTCTTGGGCTGGCTGGCCTGACCGGGCAGTCTGAGCACAGGACTGGAAGAGAGCGGACGCGTAATCTTCCGAATAGTGCAACATTAAATAAAATATTTCGAGGACGCGTGCAGTTTTGCAGTACAATCCCATCGGTCTCTGATAGCTTCGTGGTCTCGGTACGTCTGAGCGTAAAAAGACTAGATCACGACGAGATCCTACATTTTCCCTGTGCCAGTATAAAATCCAAAAGAATCGCTTGTTACTTTTTAAGCGAACGTCTGATTGAAAAAGAGTTTTTGGTTTTTGTTTGTTACAGAAAATGGGGAAACCACTCGTCTTCGTGACTGGAAATATAAAGAAACTAGAAGAGGTCGTATCAATATTGGGGAAGAATTTTCCCCGTGAGATCATAAACAAAGACATTGATCTAGCGGAATATCAAGGGGATGCGGATGATATAAGCATAGCAAAATGTCGTGCAGCGTATGAAATCGTAAAAGGTCCGGTGATCATCGAGGATACGTGCTTATGTTTCGACGCGATGAACGGTCTACCGGGTCCTTACATTAAATGGTTCTCGGACAAGCTAGGACCCGATGGACTGCACAAAATGCTAGATGGTTGGAAGGATAAAGGTGCTGAAGCAATATGCACGTTTGCTTACACGAACGGAGACTCGGACGGATCTGTCATCCTTTTCAAAGGTCGTACAAGAGGAACAATCGTCAGTCCAAAAGGTCCCCGGGACTTCGGTTGGGATCCCATTTTTCTTCCAGACGGTTACGACCAAACTTATGCAGAATTACCGAAATCGGTAAAAAATGAAATCTCACACAGACACCGAGCATTAGAAAAATTGAAGGATTATTTTAACGGCAAAGAAACTCTCGTACATTGCAATTAATTTTTTACATATTATATGTTAAACAAATGTACCATCATTAAAATTTCATTTTCAAACACGATCATTATTTTAACGGCTTATTTATTCAATCCCTCGAACCTCTCTCTTTCTCACTCTTTTTCGCTGTCTCTCTCCATCTCTCTCCATCTTTCCATTTCTATATGTATCAATTCGCTCTATTTCGTTATTCCTCTATATATCTATCTATCTTTCTAAATTTCTATCTTTTTCTATCCCACTCTAACTATCTCTTTCTAACTTCGCATTGTTATCTCTCTTCGTCACTTCATTTCTCTTTTTCCATCTTTGCATTTCCCTTTCTCTCTATCTTTTTCTGTCACCTTACCACTACCTACCATCTCTCACCGTCTCTCTCGCTCACCGTCTCTCTCTCTCTCACCGTCTCTCTCTCTCTCTCTCTCTCTGTCCCTCTCTCTCTCTTTCTCTCTCTCTTTCTCTCTCTCTCTCGCCGTCTCTCTATCTTTCTCTTTCTCTCCCTCTCTCTCTCTTTCACTGTCTGTCTGTCTCCCTCTCTCTCTCTCTCTTTCTTTCCATCTCTCTCTATCTTTCGATTTTTGTATCTCTTAATTCGTTCTATTTTGTTATCCCTCTAACTCCCGATATCTATCTATCTTTCTATCTCTCTATTTCTTTCTATCCCTCTCTCACTATCTTTTTCTTACTTCGCTTCTATATCTATCTTTGTCTCTTTATTAATCACTCTATCTCTGCGTCTCCCGTTCTCTCTATCTTTATACCTATTAACTATATCTATCCCTAACACCGAAAGTTTTTCTCTCAATAGTCGTTTCCCCCTCTGAATCGCACGAGCCAATGGCGATCGGCGTTAGAGAGGACAAGAATTGACATGCACATGCGCCTTAACGCTTCATGTTGCATTTACTTCACACGCTTCCGTAAACGTTCACCAGTGTAGCCTCCAATCCTCGGGGGCCTATAAAAGTTTAAAATGAAAAAAAAAATTGTGCAAATTTGTTACAGTTTTTATTTCTATTTATATTTCTCTCACCTCTGAAGAGTAGCGAAGCGTAGCGTGGCCGAACGATGAAAATACAATAGTTACGTTCGAGAACGCTACTGTACAGATGGCGCCACTATACTTTTGCCGGAACGACGCGCTCCGAAGCTTCGAGAATGCGCCACTCTTGGGCTGGCTGGCCTGACCGGGCAGTCTGAGCACAGGACTGGAAGAGAGCGGACGCGTAATCTTCCGAATAGTGCAACATTAAATAAAATATTTCGAGGACGCGTGCAGTTTTGGAGTACAATCCCATCGGTCTCTGATAGCTTCGTGGTCTCGGTACGTCTGAGCGTAAAAAGACTAGATCACGACGAGATCCTACATTTTCCCTGTGCCAGTATAAAATCCAAAAGAATCGCTTGTTACTTTTTAAGCGAACGTCTGATTGAAAAAGAGTTTTTAGTTTTTGTTTGTTACAGAAAATGGGGAAACCACTCGTCTTCGTGACTGGAAATATAAAGAAACTAGAAGAGGTCGTATCAATATTGGGGAAGAATTTTCCCCGTGAGATCATAAACAAAGACATTGATCTAGCGGAATATCAAGGGGATGCGGATGATATAAGCATAGCAAAATGTCGTGCAGCGTATGAAATCGTAAAAGGTCCGGTGATCATCGAGGATACGTGCTTATGTTTCGACGCGATGAACGGTCTACCGGGTCCTTACATTAAATGGTTCTCGGACAAGCTAGGACCCGATGGACTGCACAAAATGCTAGATGGTTGGAAGGATAAAGGTGCTGAAGCAATATGCACGTTTGCTTACACGAACGGAGACTCGGACGGATCTGTCATCCTTTTCAAAGGTCGTACAAGAGGAACAATCGTCAGTCCAAAAGGTCCCCGGGACTTCGGTTGGGATCCCATTTTTCTTCCAGACGGTTTCGACCAAACTTATGCAGAATTACCGAAATCGGTAAAAAATGAAATCTCACACAGACACCGAGCATTAGAAAAATTGAAGGATTATTTTAACGGCAAAGAAACTCTCGTACATTGCAATTAATTTTTTACATATTATATGTTAAACAAATGTACCATCATTAAAATTTCATTTTCAAACACGATCATTATTTTAACGGCTTATTTATTCAATCCCTCGAACCTCTCTCTTTCTCACTCTTTTTCGCTGTCTCTCTCCATCTCTCTCCATCTTTCCATTTCTCTATGTATCAATTCGCTCTATTTCGTTATTCCTCTATATATCTATCTATCTTTCTAAATTTCTATCTTTTTCTATCCCACTCTAACTATCTCTTTCTAACTTCGCTTTGTTATCTCTCTTCGTCACTTCATTTCTCTTTTTCCATCTTTGCATTTCCCTTTCTCTCTATCTTTTTCTGTCACCTTACCACTACCTACCATCTCTCACCGTCTCTCTCGCTCACCGTCTCTCTCTCTCTCACCGTCTCTCTCTCTCTCTCTCTCTGTCCCTCTCTCTCTCTTTCTCTCTCTCTTTCTCTCTCTCTCTCGCCGTCTCTCTATCTTTCTCTTTCTCTCCCTCTCTCTCTCTTTCACTGTCTGTCTGTCTCCCTCTCTCTCTCTCTCTTTCTTTCCATCTCTCTCTATCTTTCGATTTTTGTATCTCTTAATTCGTTCTATTTTGTTATCCCTCTAACTCCCGATATCTATCTATCTTTCTATCTCTCTATTTCTTTCTATCCCTCTCTCACTATCTTTTTCTTACTTCGCTTCTATATCTATCTTTGTCTCTTTATTAATCACTCTATCTCTGCGTCTCCCGTTCTCTCTATCTTTATACCTATTAACTATATCTATCCCTAACACCGAAAGTTTTTCTCTCAATAGTCGTTTCCCCCTCTGAATCGCACGAGCCAATGGCGATCGGCGTTAGAGAGGACAAGAATTGACATGCACATGCGCCTTAACGCTTCATGTTGCATTTACTTCACACGCTTCCGTAAACGTTCACCAGTGTAGCCTCCAATCCTCGGGGGCCTATAAAAGTTTAAAATGAAAAAAAAAATTGTGCAAATTTGTTTCAGTTTTTATTCCTATTTATATTTCTCTCACCTCTGAAGAGTAGCGAAGCGTAGCGTGGCCGAACGATGAAAATACAATAGTTACGTTCGAGAACGCTACTGTACAGATGGCGCCACTATACTTTTGCCGGAACGACGCGCTCCGAAGCTTCGAGAATGCGCCACTCTTGGGCTGGCTGGCCTGACCGGGCAGTCTGAGCACAGGACTGGAAGAGAGCGGACGCGTAATCTTCCGAATAGTGCAACATTAAATAAAATATTTCGAGGACGCGTGCAGTTTTGGAGTACAATCCCATCGGTCTCTGATAGCTTCGTGGTCTCGGTACGTCTGAGCGTAAAAAGACTAGATCACGACGAGATCCTACATTTTCCCTGTGCCAGTATAAAATCCAAAAGAATCGCTTGTTACTTTTTAAGCGAACGTCTGATTGAAAAAGAGTTTTTGGTTTTTGTTTGTTACAGAAAATGGGGAAACCACTCGTCTTCGTGACTGGAAATATAAAGAAACTAGAAGAGGTCGTATCAATATTGGGGAAGAATTTTCCCCGTGAGATCATAAACAAAGACATTGATCTAGCGGAATATCAAGGGGATGCGGATGATATAAGCATAGCAAAATGTCGTGCAGCGTATGAAATCGTAAAAGGTCCGGTGATCATCGAGGATACGTGCTTATGTTTCGACGCGATGAACGGTCTACCGGGTCCTTACATTAAATGGTTCTCGGACAAGCTAGGACCCGATGGACTGCACAAAATGCTAGATGGTTGGAAGGATAAAGGTGCTGAAGCAATATGCACGTTTGCTTACACGAACGGAGACTCGGACGGATCTGTCATCCTTTTCAAAGGTCGTACAAGAGGAACAATCGTCAGTCCAAAAGGTCCCCGGGACTTCGGTTGGGATCCCATTTTTCTTCCAGACGGTTACGACCAAACTTATGCAGAATTACCGAAATCGGTAAAAAATGAAATCTCACACAGACACCGAGCATTAGAAAAATTGAAGGATTATTTTAACGGCAAAGAAACTCTCGTACATTGCAATTAATTTTTTACATATTATATGTTAAACAAATGTACCATCATTTAAATTTCATTTTCAAACACGATCATTATTTTAACGGCTTATTTATTCAATCCCTCGAACCTCTCTCTTTCTCACTCTTTTTCGCTGTCTCTCTCCATCTCTCTCCATCTTTCCATTTCTCTATGTATCAATTCGCTCTATTTCGTTATTCCTCTATATATCTATCTATCTTTCTAAATTTCTATCTTTTTCTATCCCACTCTAACTATCTCTTTCTAACTTCGCTTTGTTATCTCTCTTCGTCACTTCGTTTCTCTTTTTCCATCTTTGCATTTCCCTTTCTCTCTATCTTTTTCTGTCACCTTACCACTACCTACCATCTCTCACCGTCTCTCTCTCTCTCTCTCTCTCTGTCCCTCTCTCTCTCTTTCTCTCTCTCTTTCTCTCTCTCTCTCGCCGTCTCTCTATCTTTCTCTTTCTCTCCCTCTCTCTCTCTTTCACTGTCTGTCTGTCTCCCTCTCTCTCTCTCTCTTTCTTTCCATCTCTCTCTATCTTTCGATTTTTGTATCTCTTAATTCGTTCTATTTTGTTATCCCTCTAACTCCCGATATCTATCTATCTTTCTATCTCTCTATTTCTTTCTATCCCTCTCTCACTATCTTTTTCTTACTTCGCTTCTATATCTATCTTTGTCTCTTTATTAATCACTCTATCTCTGCGTCTCCCGTTCTCTCTATCTTTATACCTATTAACTATATCTATCCCTAACACCGAAAGTTTTTCTCTCAATAGTCGTTTCCCCCTCTGAATCGCACGAGCCAATGGCGATCGGCGTTAGAGAGGACAAGAATTGACATGCACATGCGCCTTAACGCTTCATGTTGCATTTACTTCACACGCTTCCGTAAACGTTCACCAGTGTAGCCTCCAATCCTCGGGGGCCTATAAAAGTTTAAAATGAAAAAAAAAATTGTGCAAATTTGTTACAGTTTTTATTTCTATTTATATTTCTCTCACCTCTGAAGAGTAGCGAAGCGTAGCGTGGCCGAACGATGAAAATACAATAGTTACGTTCGAGAACGCTACTGTACAGATGGCGCCACTATACTTTTGCCGGAACGACGCGCTCCGAAGCTTCGAGAATGCGCCACTCTTGGGCTGGCTGGCCTGACCGGGCAGTCTGAGCACAGGACTGGAAGAGAGCGGACGCGTAATCTTCCGAATAGTGCAACATTAAATAAAATATTTCGAGGACGCGTGCAGTTTTGGAGTACAATCCCATCGGTCTCTGATAGCTTCGTGGTCTCGGTACGTCTGAGCGTAAAAAGACTAGATCACGACGAGATCCTACATTTTCCCTGTGCCAGTATAAAATCCAAAAGAATCGCTTGTTACTTTTTAAGCGAACGTCTGATTGAAAAAGAGTTTTTAGTTTTTGTTTGTTACAGAAAATGGGGAAACCACTCGTCTTCGTGACTGGAAATATAAAGAAACTAGAAGAGGTCGTATCAATATTGGGGAAGAATTTTCCCCGTGAGATCATAAACAAAGACATTGATCTAGCGGAATATCAAGGGGATGCGGATGATATAAGCATAGCAAAATGTCGTGCAGCGTATGAAATCGTAAAAGGTCCGGTGATCATCGAGGATACGTGCTTATGTTTCGACGCGATGAACGGTCTACCGGGTCCTTACATTAAATGGTTCTCGGACAAGCTAGGACCCGATGGACTGCACAAAATGCTAGATGGTTGGAAGGATAAAGGTGCTGAAGCAATATGCACGTTTGCTTACACGAACGGAGACTCGGACGGATCTGTCATCCTTTTCAAAGGTCGTACAAGAGGAACAATCGTCAGTCCAAAAGGTCCCCGGGACTTCGGTTGGGATCCCATTTTTCTTCCAGACGGTTTCGACCAAACTTATGCAGAATTACCGAAATCGGTAAAAAATGAAATCTCACACAGACACCGAGCATTAGAAAAATTGAAGGATTATTTTAACGGCAAAGAAACTCTCGTACATTGCAATTAATTTTTTACATATTATATGTTAAACAAATGTACCATCATTAAAATTTCATTTTCAAACACGATCATTATTTTAACGGCTTATTTATTCAATCCCTCGAACCTCTCTCTTTCTCACTCTTTTTCGCTGTCTCTCTCCATCTCTCTCCATCTTTCCATTTCTCTATGTATCAATTCGCTCTATTTCGTTATTCCTCTATATATCTATCTATCTTTCTAAATTTCTATCTTTTTCTATCCCACTCTAACTATCTCTTTCTAACTTCGCTTTGTTATCTCTCTTCGTCACTTCATTTCTCTTTTTCCATCTTTGCATTTCCCTTTCTCTCTATCTTTTTCTGTCACCTTACCACTACCTACCATCTCTCACCGTCTCTCTCGCTCACCGTCTCTCTCTCTCTCACCGTCTCTCTCTCTCTCTCTCTCTGTCCCTCTCTCTCTCTTTCTCTCTCTCTTTCTCTCTCTCTCTCGCCGTCTCTCTATCTTTCTCTTTCTCTCCCTCTCTCTCTCTTTCACTGTCTGTCTGTCTCCCTCTCTCTCTCTCTTTCTTTCCATCTCTCTCTATCTTTCGATTTTTGTATCTCTTAATTCGTTCTATTTTGTTATCCCTCTAACTCCCGATATCTATCTATCTTTCTATCTCTCTATTTCTTTCTATCCTTCTCTCACTATCTTTTTCTTACTTCGCTTCTATATCTATCTTTGTCTCTTTATTAATCACTCTATCTCTGCGTCTCCCGTTCTCTCTATCTTTATACCTATTAACTATATCTATCCCTAACACCGAAAGTTTTTCTCTCAATAGTCGTTTCCCCCTCTGAATCGCACGAGCCAATGGCGATCGGCGTTAGAGAGGACAAGAATTGACATGCACATGCGCCTTAACGCTTCATGTTGCATTTACTTCACACGCTTCCGTAAACGTTCACCAGTGTAGCCTCCAATCCTCGGGGGCCTATAAAAGTTTAAAATGAAAAAAAAAATTGTGCAAATTTGTTTCAGTTTTTATTCCTATTTATATTTCTCTCACCTCTGAAGAGTAGCGAAGCGTAGCGTGGCCGAACGATGAAAATACAATAGTTACGTTCGAGAACGCTACTGTACAGATGGCGCCACTATACTTTTGCCGGAACGACGCGCTCCGAAGCTTCGAGAATGCGCCACTCTTGGGCTGGCTGGCCTGACCGGGCAGTCTGAGCACAGGACTGGAAGAGAGCGGACGCGTAATCTTCCGAATAGTGCAACATTAAATAAAATATTTCGAGGACGCGTGCAGTTTTGGAGTACAATCCCATCGGTCTCTGATAGCTTCGTGGTCTCGGTACGTCTGAGCGTAAAAAGACTAGATCACGACGAGATCCTACATTTTCCCTGTGCCAGTATAAAATCCAAAAGAATCGCTTGTTACTTTTTAAGCGAACGTCTGATTGAAAAAGAGTTTTTGGTTTTTGTTTGTTACAGAAAATGGGGAAACCACTCGTCTTCGTGACTGGAAATATAAAGAAACTAGAAGAGGTCGTATCAATATTGGGGAAGAATTTTCCCCGTGAGATCATAAACAAAGACATTGATCTAGCGGAATATCAAGGGGATGCGGATGATATAAGCATAGCAAAATGTCGTGCAGCGTATGAAATCGTAAAAGGTCCGGTGATCATCGAGGATACGTGCTTATGTTTCGACGCGATGAACGGTCTACCGGGTCCTTACATTAAATGGTTCTCGGACAAGCTAGGACCCGATGGACTGCACAAAATGCTAGATGGTTGGAAGGATAAAGGTGCTGAAGCAATATGCACGTTTGCTTACACGAACGGAGACTCGGACGGATCTGTCATCCTTTTCAAAGGTCGTACAAGAGGAACAATCGTCAGTCCAAAAGGTCCCCGGGACTTCGGTTGGGATCCCATTTTTCTTCCAGACGGTTACGACCAAACTTATGCAGAATTACCGAAATCGGTAAAAAATGAAATCTCACACAGACACCGAGCATTAGAAAAATTGAAGGATTATTTTAACGGCAAAGAAACTCTCGTACATTGCAATTAATTTTTTACATATTATATGTTAAACAAATGTACCATCATTTAAATTTCATTTTCAAACACGATCATTATTTTAACGGCTTATTTATTCAATCCCTCGAACCTCTCTCTTTCTCACTCTTTTTCGCTGTCTCTCTCCATCTCTCTCCATCTTTCCATTTCTCTATGTATCAATTCGCTCTATTTCGTTATTCCTCTATATATCTATCTATCTTTCTAAATTTCTATCTTTTTCTATCCCACTCTAACTATCTCTTTCTAACTTCGCTTTGTTATCTCTCTTCGTCACTTCGTTTCTCTTTTTCCATCTTTGCATTTCCCTTTCTCTCTATCTTTTTCTGTCACCTTACCACTACCTACCATCTCTCACCGTCTCTCTCTCTCTCTCTCTCTCTGTCCCTCTCTCTCTCTTTCTCTCTCTCTTTCTCTCTCTCTCTCGCCGTCTCTCTATCTTTCTCTTTCTCTCCCTCTCTCTCTCTTTCACTGTCTGTCTGTCTCCCTCTCTCTCTCTCTCTTTCTTTCCATCTCTCTCTATCTTTCGATTTTTGTATCTCTTAATTCGTTCTATTTTGTTATCCCTCTAACTCCCGATATCTATCTATCTTTCTATCTCTCTATTTCTTTCTATCCCTCTCTCACTATCTTTTTCTTACTTCGCTTCTATATCTATCTTTGTCTCTTTATTAATCACTCTATCTCTGCGTCTCCCGTTCTCTCTATCTTTATACCTATTAACTATATCTATCCCTAACACCGAAAGTTTTTCTCTCAATAGTCGTTTCCCCCTCTGAATCGCACGAGCCAATGGCGATCGGCGTTAGAGAGGACAAGAATTGACATGCACATGCGCCTTAACGCTTCATGTTGCATTTACTTCACACGCTTCCGTAAACGTTCACCAGTGTAGCCTCCAATCCTCGGGGGCCTATAAAAGTTTAAAATGAAAAAAAAAATTGTGCAAATTTGTTACAGTTTTTATTTCTATTTATATTTCTCTCACCTCTGAAGAGTAGCGAAGCGTAGCGTGGCCGAACGATGAAAATACAATAGTTACGTTCGAGAACGCTACTGTACAGATGGCGCCACTATACTTTTGCCGGAACGACGCGCTCCGAAGCTTCGAGAATGCGCCACTCTTGGGCTGGCTGGCCTGACCGGGCAGTCTGAGCACAGGACTGGAAGAGAGCGGACGCGTAATCTTCCGAATAGTGCAACATTAAATAAAATATTTCGAGGACGCGTGCAGTTTTGGAGTACAATCCCATCGGTCTCTGATAGCTTCGTGGTCTCGGTACGTCTGAGCGTAAAAAGACTAGATCACGACGAGATCCTACATTTTCCCTGTGCCAGTATAAAATCCAAAAGAATCGCTTGTTACTTTTTAAGCGAACGTCTGATTGAAAAAGAGTTTTTAGTTTTTGTTTGTTACAGAAAATGGGGAAACCACTCGTCTTCGTGACTGGAAATATAAAGAAACTAGAAGAGGTCGTATCAATATTGGGGAAGAATTTTCCCCGTGAGATCATAAACAAAGACATTGATCTAGCGGAATATCAAGGGGATGCGGATGATATAAGCATAGCAAAATGTCGTGCAGCGTATGAAATCGTAAAAGGTCCGGTGATCATCGAGGATACGTGCTTATGTTTCGACGCGATGAACGGTCTACCGGGTCCTTACATTAAATGGTTCTCGGACAAGCTAGGACCCGATGGACTGCACAAAATGCTAGATGGTTGGAAGGATAAAGGTGCTGAAGCAATATGCACGTTTGCTTACACGAACGGAGACTCGGACGGATCTGTCATCCTTTTCAAAGGTCGTACAAGAGGAACAATCGTCAGTCCAAAAGGTCCCCGGGACTTCGGTTGGGATCCCATTTTTCTTCCAGACGGTTTCGACCAAACTTATGCAGAATTACCGAAATCGGTAAAAAATGAAATCTCACACAGACACCGAGCATTAGAAAAATTGAAGGATTATTTTAACGGCAAAGAAACTCTCGTACATTGCAATTAATTTTTTACATATTATATGTTAAACAAATGTACCATCATTAAAATTTCATTTTCAAACACGATCATTATTTTAACGGCTTATTTATTCAATCCCTCGAACCTCTCTCTTTCTCACTCTTTTTCGCTGTCTCTCTCCATCTCTCTCCATCTTTCCATTTCTCTATGTATCAATTCGCTCTATTTCGTTATTCCTCTATATATCTATCTATCTTTCTAAATTTCTATCTTTTTCTATCCCACTCTAACTATCTCTTTCTAACTTCGCTTTGTTATCTCTCTTCGTCACTTCATTTCTCTTTTTCCATCTTTGCATTTCCCTTTCTCTCTATCTTTTTCTGTCACCTTACCACTACCTACCATCTCTCACCGTCTCTCTCGCTCACCGTCTCTCTCTCTCTCACCGTCTCTCTCTCTCTCTCTCTCTGTCCCTCTCTCTCTCTTTCTCTCTCTCTTTCTCTCTCTCTCTCGCCGTCTCTCTATCTTTCTCTTTCTCTCCCTCTCTCTCTCTTTCACTGTCTGTCTGTCTCCCTCTCTCTCTCTCTTTCTTTCCATCTCTCTCTATCTTTCGATTTTTGTATCTCTTAATTCGTTCTATTTTGTTATCCCTCTAACTCCCGATATCTATCTATCTTTCTATCTCTCTATTTCTTTCTATCCTTCTCTCACTATCTTTTTCTTACTTCGCTTCTATATCTATCTTTGTCTCTTTATTAATCACTCTATCTCTGCGTCTCCCGTTCTCTCTATCTTTATACCTATTAACTATATCTATCCCTAACACCGAAAGTTTTTCTCTCAATAGTCGTTTCCCCCTCTGAATCGCACGAGCCAATGGCGATCGGCGTTAGAGAGGACAAGAATTGACATGCACATGCGCCTTAACGCTTCATGTTGCATTTACTTCACACGCTTCCGTAAACGTTCACCAGTGTAGCCTCCAATCCTCGGGGGCCTATAAAAGTTTAAAATGAAAAAAAAAATTGTGCAAATTTGTTTCAGTTTTTATTCCTATTTATATTTCTCTCACCTCTGAAGAGTAGCGAAGCGTAGCGTGGCCGAACGATGAAAATACAATAGTTACGTTCGAGAACGCTACTGTACAGATGGCGCCACTATACTTTTGCCGGAACGACGCGCTCCGAAGCTTCGAGAATGCGCCACTCTTGGGCTGGCTGGCCTGACCGGGCAGTCTGAGCACAGGACTGGAAGAGAGCGGACGCGTAATCTTCCGAATAGTGCAACATTAAATAAAATATTTCGAGGACGCGTGCAGTTTTGGAGTACAATCCCATCGGTCTCTGATAGCTTCGTGGTCTCGGTACGTCTGAGCGTAAAAAGACTAGATCACGACGAGATCCTACATTTTCCCTGTGCCAGTATAAAATCCAAAAGAATCGCTTGTTACTTTTTAAGCGAACGTCTGATTGAAAAAGAGTTTTTGGTTTTTGTTTGTTACAGAAAATGGGGAAACCACTCGTCTTCGTGACTGGAAATATAAAGAAACTAGAAGAGGTCGTATCAATATTGGGGAAGAATTTTCCCCGTGAGATCATAAACAAAGACATTGATCTAGCGGAATATCAAGGGGATGCGGATGATATAAGCATAGCAAAATGTCGTGCAGCGTATGAAATCGTAAAAGGTCCGGTGATCATCGAGGATACGTGCTTATGTTTCGACGCGATGAACGGTCTACCGGGTCCTTACATTAAATGGTTCTCGGACAAGCTAGGACCCGATGGACTGCACAAAATGCTAGATGGTTGGAAGGATAAAGGTGCTGAAGCAATATGCACGTTTGCTTACACGAACGGAGACTCGGACGGATCTGTCATCCTTTTCAAAGGTCGTACAAGAGGAACAATCGTCAGTCCAAAAGGTCCCCGGGACTTCGGTTGGGATCCCATTTTTCTTCCAGACGGTTACGACCAAACTTATGCAGAATTACCGAAATCGGTAAAAAATGAAATCTCACACAGACACCGAGCATTAGAAAAATTGAAGGATTATTTTAACGGCAAAGAAACTCTCGTACATTGCAATTAATTTTTTACATATTATATGTTAAACAAATGTACCATCATTTAAATTTCATTTTCAAACACGATCATTATTTTAACGGCTTATTTATTCAATCCCTCGAACCTCTCTCTTTCTCACTCTTTTTCGCTGTCTCTCTCCATCTCTCTCCATCTTTCCATTTCTCTATGTATCAATTCGCTCTATTTCGTTATTCCTCTATATATCTATCTATCTTTCTAAATTTCTATCTTTTTCTATCCCACTCTAACTATCTCTTTCTAACTTCGCTTTGTTATCTCTCTTCGTCACTTCGTTTCTCTTTTTCCATCTTTGCATTTCCCTTTCTCTCTATCTTTTTCTGTCACCTTACCACTACCTACCATCTCTCACCGTCTCTCTCTCTCTCTCTCTCTCTGTCCCTCTCTCTCTCTTTCTCTCTCTCTTTCTCTCTCTCTCTCGCCGTCTCTCTATCTTTCTCTTTCTCTCCCTCTCTCTCTCTTTCACTGTCTGTCTGTCTCCCTCTCTCTCTCTCTCTTTCTTTCCATCTCTCTCTATCTTTCGATTTTTGTATCTCTTAATTCGTTCTATTTTGTTATCCCTCTAACTCCCGATATCTATCTATCTTTCTATCTCTCTATTTCTTTCTATCCCTCTCTCACTATCTTTTTCTTACTTCGCTTCTATATCTATCTTTGTCTCTTTATTAATCACTCTATCTCTGCGTCTCCCGTTCTCTCTATCTTTATACCTATTAACTATATCTATCCCTAACACCGAAAGTTTTTCTCTCAATAGTCGTTTCCCCCTCTGAATCGCACGAGCCAATGGCGATCGGCGTTAGAGAGGACAAGAATTGACATGCACATGCGCCTTAACGCTTCATGTTGCATTTACTTCACACGCTTCCGTAAACGTTCACCAGTGTAGCCTCCAATCCTCGGGGGCCTATAAAAGTTTAAAATGAAAAAAAAAATTGTGCAAATTTGTTACAGTTTTTATTTCTATTTATATTTCTCTCACCTCTGAAGAGTAGCGAAGCGTAGCGTGGCCGAACGATGAAAATACAATAGTTACGTTCGAGAACGCTACTGTACAGATGGCGCCACTATACTTTTGCCGGAACGACGCGCTCCGAAGCTTCGAGAATGCGCCACTCTTGGGCTGGCTGGCCTGACCGGGCAGTCTGAGCACAGGACTGGAAGAGAGCGGACGCGTAATCTTCCGAATAGTGCAACATTAAATAAAATATTTCGAGGACGCGTGCAGTTTTGGAGTACAATCCCATCGGTCTCTGATAGCTTCGTGGTCTCGGTACGTCTGAGCGTAAAAAGACTAGATCACGACGAGATCCTACATTTTCCCTGTGCCAGTATAAAATCCAAAAGAATCGCTTGTTACTTTTTAAGCGAACGTCTGATTGAAAAAGAGTTTTTAGTTTTTGTTTGTTACAGAAAATGGGGAAACCACTCGTCTTCGTGACTGGAAATATAAAGAAACTAGAAGAGGTCGTATCAATATTGGGGAAGAATTTTCCCCGTGAGATCATAAACAAAGACATTGATCTAGCGGAATATCAAGGGGATGCGGATGATATAAGCATAGCAAAATGTCGTGCAGCGTATGAAATCGTAAAAGGTCCGGTGATCATCGAGGATACGTGCTTATGTTTCGACGCGATGAACGGTCTACCGGGTCCTTACATTAAATGGTTCTCGGACAAGCTAGGACCCGATGGACTGCACAAAATGCTAGATGGTTGGAAGGATAAAGGTGCTGAAGCAATATGCACGTTTGCTTACACGAACGGAGACTCGGACGGATCTGTCATCCTTTTCAAAGGTCGTACAAGAGGAACAATCGTCAGTCCAAAAGGTCCCCGGGACTTCGGTTGGGATCCCATTTTTCTTCCAGACGGTTTCGACCAAACTTATGCAGAATTACCGAAATCGGTAAAAAATGAAATCTCACACAGACACCGAGCATTAGAAAAATTGAAGGATTATTTTAACGGCAAAGAAACTCTCGTACATTGCAATTAATTTTTTACATATTATATGTTAAACAAATGTACCATCATTAAAATTTCATTTTCAAACACGATCATTATTTTAACGGCTTATTTATTCAATCCCTCGAACCTCTCTCTTTCTCACTCTTTTTCGCTGTCTCTCTCCATCTCTCTCCATCTTTCCATTTCTCTATGTATCAATTCGCTCTATTTCGTTATTCCTCTATATATCTATCTATCTTTCTAAATTTCTATCTTTTTCTATCCCACTCTAACTATCTCTTTCTAACTTCGCTTTGTTATCTCTCTTCGTCACTTCATTTCTCTTTTTCCATCTTTGCATTTCCCTTTCTCTCTATCTTTTTCTGTCACCTTACCACTACCTACCATCTCTCACCGTCTCTCTCGCTCACCGTCTCTCTCTCTCTCACCGTCTCTCTCTCTCTCTCTCTCTGTCCCTCTCTCTCTCTTTCTCTCTCTCTTTCTCTCTCTCTCTCGCCGTCTCTCTATCTTTCTCTTTCTCTCCCTCTCTCTCTCTTTCACTGTCTGTCTGTCTCCCTCTCTCTCTCTCTCTTTCTTTCCATCTCTCTCTATCTTTCGATTTTTGTATCTCTTAATTCGTTCTATTTTGTTATCCCTCTAACTCCCGATATCTATCTATCTTTCTATCTCTCTATTTCTTTCTATCCCTCTCTCACTATCTTTTTCTTACTTCGCTTCTATATCTATCTTTGTCTCTTTATTAATCACTCTATCTCTGCGTCTCCCGTTCTCTCTATCTTTATACCTATTAACTATATCTATCCCTAACACCGAAAGTTTTTCTCTCAATAGTCGTTTCCCCCTCTGAATCGCACGAGCCAATGGCGATCGGCGTTAGAGAGGACAAGAATTGACATGCACATGCGCCTTAACGCTTCATGTTGCATTTACTTCACACGCTTCCGTAAACGTTCACCAGTGTAGCCTCCAATCCTCGGGGGCCTATAAAAGTTTAAAATGAAAAAAAAAATTGTGCAAATTTGTTTCAGTTTTTATTCCTATTTATATTTCTCTCACCTCTGAAGAGTAGCGAAGCGTAGCGTGGCCGAACGATGAAAATACAATAGTTACGTTCGAGAACGCTACTGTACAGATGGCGCCACTATACTTTTGCCGGAACGACGCGCTCCGAAGCTTCGAGAATGCGCCACTCTTGGGCTGGCTGGCCTGACCGGGCAGTCTGAGCACAGGACTGGAAGAGAGCGGACGCGTAATCTTCCGAATAGTGCAACATTAAATAAAATATTTCGAGGACGCGTGCAGTTTTGGAGTACAATCCCATCGGTCTCTGATAGCTTCGTGGTCTCGGTACGTCTGAGCGTAAAAAGACTAGATCACGACGAGATCCTACATTTTCCCTGTGCCAGTATAAAATCCAAAAGAATCGCTTGTTACTTTTTAAGCGAACGTCTGATTGAAAAAGAGTTTTTGGTTTTTGTTTGTTACAGAAAATGGGGAAACCACTCGTCTTCGTGACTGGAAATATAAAGAAACTAGAAGAGGTCGTATCAATATTGGGGAAGAATTTTCCCCGTGAGATCATAAACAAAGACATTGATCTAGCGGAATATCAAGGGGATGCGGATGATATAAGCATAGCAAAATGTCGTGCAGCGTATGAAATCGTAAAAGGTCCGGTGATCATCGAGGATACGTGCTTATGTTTCGACGCGATGAACGGTCTACCGGGTCCTTACATTAAATGGTTCTCGGACAAGCTAGGACCCGATGGACTGCACAAAATGCTAGATGGTTGGAAGGATAAAGGTGCTGAAGCAATATGCACGTTTGCTTACACGAACGGAGACTCGGACGGATCTGTCATCCTTTTCAAAGGTCGTACAAGAGGAACAATCGTCAGTCCAAAAGGTCCCCGGGACTTCGGTTGGGATCCCATTTTTCTTCCAGACGGTTACGACCAAACTTATGCAGAATTACCGAAATCGGTAAAAAATGAAATCTCACACAGACACCGAGCATTAGAAAAATTGAAGGATTATTTTAACGGCAAAGAAACTCTCGTACATTGCAATTAATTTTTTACATATTATATGTTAAACAAATGTACCATCATTAAAATTTCATTTTCAAACACGATCATTATTTTAACGGCTTATTTATTCAATCCCTCGAACCTCTCTCTTTCTCACTCTTTTTCGCTGTCTCTCTCCATCTCTCTCCATCTTTCCATTTCTCTATGTATCAATTCGCTCTATTTCGTTATTCCTCTATATATCTATCTATCTTTCTAAATTTCTATCTTTTTCTATCCCACTCTAACTATCTCTTTCTAACTTCGCTTTGTTATCTCTCTTCGTCACTTCATTTCTCTTTTTCCATCTTTGCATTTCCCTTTCTCTCTATCTTTTTCTGTCACCTTACCACTACCTACCATCTCTCACCGTCTCTCTCGCTCACCGTCTCTCTCTCTCTCACCGTCTCTCTCTCTCTCTCTCTCTCTCTCTGTCCCTCTCTCTCTCTTTCTCTCTCTCTTTCTCTCTCTCTCTCGCCGTCTCTCTATCTTTCTCTTTCTCTCCCTCTCTCTCTCTTTCACTGTCTGTCTGTCTCCCTCTCTCTCTCTCTTTCTTTCCATCTCTCTCTATCTTTCGATTTTTGTATCTCTTAATTCGTTCTATTTTGTTATCCCTCTAACTCCCGATATCTATCTATCTTTCTATCTCTCTATTTCTTTCTATCCCTCTCTCACTATCTTTTTCTTACTTCGCTTCTATATCTATCTTTGTCTCTTTATTAATCACTCTATCTCTGCGTCTCCCGTTCTCTCTATCTTTATACCTATTAACTATATCTATCCCTAACACCGAAAGTTTTTCTCTCAATAGTCGTTTCCCCCTCTGAATCGCACGAGCCAATGGCGATCGGCGTTAGAGAGGACAAGAATTGACATGCACATGCGCCTTAACGCTTCATGTTGCATTTACTTCACACGCTTCCGTAAACGTTCACCAGTGTAGCCTCCAATCCTCGGGGGCCTATAAAAGTTTAAAATGAAAAAAAAAATTGTGCAAATTTGTTTCAGTTTTTATTCCTATTTATATTTCTCTCACCTCTGAAGAGTAGCGAAGCGTAGCGTGGCCGAACGATGAAAATACAATAGTTACGTTCGAGAACGCTACTGTACAGATGGCGCCACTATACTTTTGCCGGAACGACGCGCTCCGAAGCTTCGAGAATGCGCCACTCTTGGGCTGGCTGGCCTGACCGGGCAGTCTGAGCACAGGACTGGAAGAGAGCGGACGCGTAATCTTCCGAATAGTGCAACATTAAATAAAATATTTCGAGGACGCGTGCAGTTTTGGAGTACAATCCCATCGGTCTCTGATAGCTTCGTGGTCTCGGTACGTCTGAGCGTAAAAAGACTAGATCACGACGAGATCCTACATTTTCCCTGTGCCAGTATAAAATCCAAAAGAATCGCTTGTTACTTTTTAAGCGAACGTCTGATTGAAAAAGAGTTTTTGGTTTTTGTTTGTTACAGAAAATGGGGAAACCACTCGTCTTCGTGACTGGAAATATAAAGAAACTAGAAGAGGTCGTATCAATATTGGGGAAGAATTTTCCCCGTGAGATCATAAACAAAGACATTGATCTAGCGGAATATCAAGGGGATGCGGATGATATAAGCATAGCAAAATGTCGTGCAGCGTATGAAATCGTAAAAGGTCCGGTGATCATCGAGGATACGTGCTTATGTTTCGACGCGATGAACGGTCTACCGGGTCCTTACATTAAATGGTTCTCGGACAAGCTAGGACCCGATGGACTGCACAAAATGCTAGATGGTTGGAAGGATAAAGGTGCTGAAGCAATATGCACGTTTGCTTACACGAACGGAGACTCGGACGGATCTGTCATCCTTTTCAAAGGTCGTACAAGAGGAACAATCGTCAGTCCAAAAGGTCCCCGGGACTTCGGTTGGGATCCCATTTTTCTTCCAGACGGTTACGACCAAACTTATGCAGAATTACCGAAATCGGTAAAAAATGAAATCTCACACAGACACCGAGCATTAGAAAAATTGAAGGATTATTTTAACGGCAAAGAAACTCTCGTACATTGCAATTAATTTTTTACATATTATATGTTAAACAAATGTACCATCATTAAAATTTCATTTTCAAACACGATCATTATTTTAACGGCTTATTTATTCAATCCCTCGAACCTCTCTCTTTCTCACTCTTTTTCGCTGTCTCTCTCCATCTCTCTCCATCTTTCCATTTCTCTATGTATCAATTCGCTCTATTTCGTTATTCCTCTATATATCTATCTATCTTTCTAAATTTCTATCTTTTTCTATCCCACTCTAACTATCTCTTTCTAACTTCGCTTTGTTATCTCTCTTCGTCACTTCATTTCTCTTTTTCCATCTTTGCATTTCCCTTTCTCTCTATCTTTTTCTGTCACCTTACCACTACCTACCATCTCTCACCGTCTCTCTCGCTCACCGTCTCTCTCTCTCTCACCGTCTCTCTCTCTCTCTCTCTCTGTCCCTCTCTCTCTCTTTCTCTCTCTCTTTCTCTCTCTCTCTCGCCGTCTCTCTATCTTTCTCTTTCTCTCCCTCTCTCTCTCTTTCACTGTCTGTCTGTCTCCCTCTCTCTCTCTCTTTCTTTCCATCTCTCTCTATCTTTCGATTTTTGTATCTCTTAATTCGTTCTATTTTGTTATCCCTCTAACTCCCGATATCTATCTATCTTTCTATCTCTCTATTTCTTTCTATCCTTCTCTCACTATCTTTTTCTTACTTCGCTTCTATATCTATCTTTGTCTCTTTATTAATCACTCTATCTCTGCGTCTCCCGTTCTCTCTATCTTTATACCTATTAACTATATCTATCCCTAACACCGAAAGTTTTTCTCTCAATAGTCGTTTCCCCCTCTGAATCGCACGAGCCAATGGCGATCGGCGTTAGAGAGGACAAGAATTGACATGCACATGCGCCTTAACGCTTCATGTTGCATTTACTTCACACGCTTCCGTAAACGTTCACCAGTGTAGCCTCCAATCCTCGGGGGCCTATAAAAGTTTAAAATGAAAAAAAAAATTGTGCAAATTTGTTTCAGTTTTTATTCCTATTTATATTTCTCTCACCTCTGAAGAGTAGCGAAGCGTAGCGTGGCCGAACGATGAAAATACAATAGTTACGTTCGAGAACGCTACTGTACAGATGGCGCCACTATACTTTTGCCGGAACGACGCGCTCCGAAGCTTCGAGAATGCGCCACTCTTGGGCTGGCTGGCCTGACCGGGCAGTCTGAGCACAGGACTGGAAGAGAGCGGACGCGTAATCTTCCGAATAGTGCAACATTAAATAAAATATTTCGAGGACGCGTGCAGTTTTGCAGTACAATCCCATCGGTCTCTGATAGCTTCGTGGTCTCGGTACGTCTGAGCGTAAAAAGACTAGATCACGACGAGATCCTACATTTTCCCTGTGCCAGTATAAAATCCAAAAGAATCGCTTGTTACTTTTTAAGCGAACGTCTGATTGAAAAAGAGTTTTTGGTTTTTGTTTGTTACAGAAAATGGGGAAACCACTCGTCTTCGTGACTGGAAATATAAAGAAACTAGAAGAGGTCGTATCAATATTGGGGAAGAATTTTCCCCGTGAGATCATAAACAAAGACATTGATCTAGCGGAATATCAAGGGGATGCGGATGATATAAGCATAGCAAAATGTCGTGCAGCGTATGAAATCGTAAAAGGTCCGGTGATCATCGAGGATACGTGCTTATGTTTCGACGCGATGAACGGTCTACCGGGTCCTTACATTAAATGGTTCTCGGACAAGCTAGGACCCGATGGACTGCACAAAATGCTAGATGGTTGGAAGGATAAAGGTGCTGAAGCAATATGCACGTTTGCTTACACGAACGGAGACTCGGACGGATCTGTCATCCTTTTCAAAGGTCGTACAAGAGGAACAATCGTCAGTCCAAAAGGTCCCCGGGACTTCGGTTGGGATCCCATTTTTCTTCCAGACGGTTACGACCAAACTTATGCAGAATTACCGAAATCGGTAAAAAATGAAATCTCACACAGACACCGAGCATTAGAAAAATTGAAGGATTATTTTAACGGCAAAGAAACTCTCGTACATTGCAATTAATTTTTTACATATTATATGTTAAACAAATGTACCATCATTAAAATTTCATTTTCAAACACGATCATTATTTTAACGGCTTATTTATTCAATCCCTCGAACCTCTCTCTTTCTCACTCTTTTTCGCTGTCTCTCTCCATCTCTCTCCATCTTTCCATTTCTATATGTATCAATTCGCTCTATTTCGTTATTCCTCTATATATCTATCTATCTTTCTAAATTTCTATCTTTTTCTATCCCACTCTAACTATCTCTTTCTAACTTCGCATTGTTATCTCTCTTCGTCACTTCATTTCTCTTTTTCCATCTTTGCATTTCCCTTTCTCTCTATCTTTTTCTGTCACCTTACCACTACCTACCATCTCTCACCGTCTCTCTCGCTCACCGTCTCTCTCTCTCTCACCGTCTCTCTCTCTCTCTCTCTCTCTGTCCCTCTCTCTCTCTTTCTCTCTCTCTTTCTCTCTCTCTCTCGCCGTCTCTCTATCTTTCTCTTTCTCTCCCTCTCTCTCTCTTTCACTGTCTGTCTGTCTCCCTCTCTCTCTCTCTCTTTCTTTCCATCTCTCTCTATCTTTCGATTTTTGTATCTCTTAATTCGTTCTATTTTGTTATCCCTCTAACTCCCGATATCTATCTATCTTTCTATCTCTCTATTTCTTTCTATCCCTCTCTCACTATCTTTTTCTTACTTCGCTTCTATATCTATCTTTGTCTCTTTATTAATCACTCTATCTCTGCGTCTCCCGTTCTCTCTATCTTTATACCTATTAACTATATCTATCCCTAACACCGAAAGTTTTTCTCTCAATAGTCGTTTCCCCCTCTGAATCGCACGAGCCAATGGCGATCGGCGTTAGAGAGGACAAGAATTGACATGCACATGCGCCTTAACGCTTCATGTTGCATTTACTTCACACGCTTCCGTAAACGTTCACCAGTGTAGCCTCCAATCCTCGGGGGCCTATAAAAGTTTAAAATGAAAAAAAAAATTGTGCAAATTTGTTACAGTTTTTATTTCTATTTATATTTCTCTCACCTCTGAAGAGTAGCGAAGCGTAGCGTGGCCGAACGATGAAAATACAATAGTTACGTTCGAGAACGCTACTGTACAGATGGCGCCACTATACTTTTGCCGGAACGACGCGCTCCGAAGCTTCGAGAATGCGCCACTCTTGGGCTGGCTGGCCTGACCGGGCAGTCTGAGCACAGGACTGGAAGAGAGCGGACGCGTAATCTTCCGAATAGTGCAACATTAAATAAAATATTTCGAGGACGCGTGCAGTTTTGGAGTACAATCCCATCGGTCTCTGATAGCTTCGTGGTCTCGGTACGTCTGAGCGTAAAAAGACTAGATCACGACGAGATCCTACATTTTCCCTGTGCCAGTATAAAATCCAAAAGAATCGCTTGTTACTTTTTAAGCGAACGTCTGATTGAAAAAGAGTTTTTAGTTTTTGTTTGTTACAGAAAATGGGGAAACCACTCGTCTTCGTGACTGGAAATATAAAGAAACTAGAAGAGGTCGTATCAATATTGGGGAAGAATTTTCCCCGTGAGATCATAAACAAAGACATTGATCTAGCGGAATATCAAGGGGATGCGGATGATATAAGCATAGCAAAATGTCGTGCAGCGTATGAAATCGTAAAAGGTCCGGTGATCATCGAGGATACGTGCTTATGTTTCGACGCGATGAACGGTCTACCGGGTCCTTACATTAAATGGTTCTCGGACAAGCTAGGACCCGATGGACTGCACAAAATGCTAGATGGTTGGAAGGATAAAGGTGCTGAAGCAATATGCACGTTTGCTTACACGAACGGAGACTCGGACGGATCTGTCATCCTTTTCAAAGGTCGTACAAGAGGAACAATCGTCAGTCCAAAAGGTCCCCGGGACTTCGGTTGGGATCCCATTTTTCTTCCAGACGGTTTCGACCAAACTTATGCAGAATTACCGAAATCGGTAAAAAATGAAATCTCACACAGACACCGAGCATTAGAAAAATTGAAGGATTATTTTAACGGCAAAGAAACTCTCGTACATTGCAATTAATTTTTTACATATTATATGTTAAACAAATGTACCATCATTAAAATTTCATTTTCAAACACGATCATTATTTTAACGGCTTATTTATTCAATCCCTCGAACCTCTCTCTTTCTCACTCTTTTTCGCTGTCTCTCTCCATCTCTCTCCATCTTTCCATTTCTCTATGTATCAATTCGCTCTATTTCGTTATTCCTCTATATATCTATCTATCTTTCTAAATTTCTATCTTTTTCTATCCCACTCTAACTATCTCTTTCTAACTTCGCTTTGTTATCTCTCTTCGTCACTTCATTTCTCTTTTTCCATCTTTGCATTTCCCTTTCTCTCTATCTTTTTCTGTCACCTTACCACTACCTACCATCTCTCACCGTCTCTCTCGCTCACCGTCTCTCTCTCTCTCACCGTCTCTCTCTCTCTCTCTCTCTGTCCCTCTCTCTCTCTTTCTCTCTCTCTTTCTCTCTCTCTCTCGCCGTCTCTCTATCTTTCTCTTTCTCTCCCTCTCTCTCTCTTTCACTGTCTGTCTGTCTCCCTCTCTCTCTCTCTCTTTCTTTCCATCTCTCTCTATCTTTCGATTTTTGTATCTCTTAATTCGTTCTATTTTGTTATCCCTCTAACTCCCGATATCTATCTATCTTTCTATCTCTCTATTTCTTTCTATCCCTCTCTCACTATCTTTTTCTTACTTCGCTTCTATATCTATCTTTGTCTCTTTATTAATCACTCTATCTCTGCGTCTCCCGTTCTCTCTATCTTTATACCTATTAACTATATCTATCCCTAACACCGAAAGTTTTTCTCTCAATAGTCGTTTCCCCCTCTGAATCGCACGAGCCAATGGCGATCGGCGTTAGAGAGGACAAGAATTGACATGCACATGCGCCTTAACGCTTCATGTTGCATTTACTTCACACGCTTCCGTAAACGTTCACCAGTGTAGCCTCCAATCCTCGGGGGCCTATAAAAGTTTAAAATGAAAAAAAAAATTGTGCAAATTTGTTTCAGTTTTTATTCCTATTTATATTTCTCTCACCTCTGAAGAGTAGCGAAGCGTAGCGTGGCCGAACGATGAAAATACAATAGTTACGTTCGAGAACGCTACTGTACAGATGGCGCCACTATACTTTTGCCGGAACGACGCGCTCCGAAGCTTCGAGAATGCGTCACTCTTGGGCTGGCTGGCCTGACCGGGCAGTCTGAGCACAGGACTGGAAGAGAGCGGACGCGTAATCTTCCGAATAGTGCAACATTAAATAAAATATTTCGAGGACGCGTGCAGTTTTGGAGTACAATCCCATCGGTCTCTGATAGCTTCGTGGTCTCGGTACGTCTGAGCGTAAAAAGACTAGATCACGACGAGATCCTACATTTTCCCTGTGCCAGTATAAAATCCAAAAGAATCGCTTGTTACTTTTTAAGCGAACGTCTGATTGAAAAAGAGTTTTTGGTTTTTGTTTGTTACAGAAAATGGGGAAACCACTCGTCTTCGTGACTGGAAATATAAAGAAACTAGAAGAGGTCGTATCAATATTGGGGAAGAATTTTCCCCGTGAGATCATAAACAAAGACATTGATCTAGCGGAATATCAAGGGGATGCGGATGATATAAGCATAGCAAAATGTCGTGCAGCGTATGAAATCGTAAAAGGTCCGGTGATCATCGAGGATACGTGCTTATGTTTCGACGCGATGAACGGTCTACCGGGTCCTTACATTAAATGGTTCTCGGACAAGCTAGGACCCGATGGACTGCACAAAATGCTAGATGGTTGGAAGGATAAAGGTGCTGAAGCAATATGCACGTTTGCTTACACGAACGGAGACTCGGACGGATCTGTCATCCTTTTCAAAGGTCGTACAAGAGGAACAATCGTCAGTCCAAAAGGTCCCCGGGACTTCGGTTGGGATCCCATTTTTCTTCCAGACGGTTACGACCAAACTTATGCAGAATTACCGAAATCGGTAAAAAATGAAATCTCACACAGACACCGAGCATTAGAAAAATTGAAGGATTATTTTAACGGCAAAGAAACTCTCGTACATTGCAATTAATTTTTTACATATTATATGTTAAACAAATGTACCATCATTAAAATTTCATTTTCAAACACGATCATTATTTTAACGGCTTATTTATTCAATCCCTCGAACCTCTCTCTTTCTCACTCTTTTTCGCTGTCTCTCTCCATCTCTCTCCATCTTTCCATTTCTCTATGTATCAATTCGCTCTATTTCGTTATTCCTCTATATATCTATCTATCTTTCTAAATTTCTATCTTTTTCTATCCCACTCTAACTATCTCTTTCTAACTTCGCTTTGTTATCTCTCTTCGTCACTTCATTTCTCTTTTTCCATCTTTGCATTTCCCTTTCTCTCTATCTTTTTCTGTCACCTTACCACTACCTACCATCTCTCACCGTCTCTCTCGCTCACCGTCTCTCTCTCTCTCACCGTCTCTCTCTCTCTCTCTCTCTGTCCCTCTCTCTCTCTTTCTCTCTCTCTTTCTCTCTCTCTCTCGCCGTCTCTCTATCTTTCTCTTTCTCTCCCTCTCTCTCTCTTTCACTGTCTGTCTGTCTCCCTCTCTCTCTCTCTTTCTTTCCATCTCTCTCTATCTTTCGATTTTTGTATCTCTTAATTCGTTCTATTTTGTTATCCCTCTAACTCCCGATATCTATCTATCTTTCTATCTCTCTATTTCTTTCTATCCTTCTCTCACTATCTTTTTCTTACTTCGCTTCTATATCTATCTTTGTCTCTTTATTAATCACTCTATCTCTGCGTCTCCCGTTCTCTCTATCTTTATACCTATTAACTATATCTATCCCTAACACCGAAAGTTTTTCTCTCAATAGTCGTTTCCCCCTCTGAATCGCACGAGCCAATGGCGATCGGCGTTAGAGAGGACAAGAATTGACATGCACATGCGCCTTAACGCTTCATGTTGCATTTACTTCACACGCTTCCGTAAACGTTCACCAGTGTAGCCTCCAATCCTCGGGGGCCTATAAAAGTTTAAAATGAAAAAAAAAATTGTGCAAATTTGTTTCAGTTTTTATTCCTATTTATATTTCTCTCACCTCTGAAGAGTAGCGAAGCGTAGCGTGGCCGAACGATGAAAATACAATAGTTACGTTCGAGAACGCTACTGTACAGATGGCGCCACTATACTTTTGCCGGAACGACGCGCTCCGAAGCTTCGAGAATGCGCCACTCTTGGGCTGGCTGGCCTGACCGGGCAGTCTGAGCACAGGACTGGAAGAGAGCGGACGCGTAATCTTCCGAATAGTGCAACATTAAATAAAATATTTCGAGGACGCGTGCAGTTTTGGAGTACAATCCCATCGGTCTCTGATAGCTTCGTGGTCTCGGTACGTCTGAGCGTAAAAAGACTAGATCACGACGAGATCCTACATTTTCCCTGTGCCAGTATAAAATCCAAAAGAATCGCTTGTTACTTTTTAAGCGAACGTCTGATTGAAAAAGAGTTTTTGGTTTTTGTTTGTTACAGAAAATGGGGAAACCACTCGTCTTCGTGACTGGAAATATAAAGAAACTAGAAGAGGTCGTATCAATATTGGGGAAGAATTTTCCCCGTGAGATCATAAACAAAGACATTGATCTAGCGGAATATCAAGGGGATGCGGATGATATAAGCATAGCAAAATGTCGTGCAGCGTATGAAATCGTAAAAGGTCCGGTGATCATCGAGGATACGTGCTTATGTTTCGACGCGATGAACGGTCTACCGGGTCCTTACATTAAATGGTTCTCGGACAAGCTAGGACCCGATGGACTGCACAAAATGCTAGATGGTTGGAAGGATAAAGGTGCTGAAGCAATATGCACGTTTGCTTACACGAACGGAGACTCGGACGGATCTGTCATCCTTTTCAAAGGTCGTACAAGAGGAACAATCGTCAGTCCAAAAGGTCCCCGGGACTTCGGTTGGGATCCCATTTTTCTTCCAGACGGTTACGACCAAACTTATGCAGAATTACCGAAATCGGTAAAAAATGAAATCTCACACAGACACCGAGCATTAGAAAAATTGAAGGATTATTTTAACGGCAAAGAAACTCTCGTACATTGCAATTAATTTTTTACATATTATATGTTAAACAAATGTACCATCATTTAAATTTCATTTTCAAACACGATCATTATTTTAACGGCTTATTTATTCAATCCCTCGAACCTCTCTCTTTCTCACTCTTTTTCGCTGTCTCTCTCCATCTCTCTCCATCTTTCCATTTCTCTATGTATCAATTCGCTCTATTTCGTTATTCCTCTATATATCTATCTATCTTTCTAAATTTCTATCTTTTTCTATCCCACTCTAACTATCTCTTTCTAACTTCGCTTTGTTATCTCTCTTCGTCACTTCGTTTCTCTTTTTCCATCTTTGCATTTCCCTTTCTCTCTATCTTTTTCTGTCACCTTACCACTACCTACCATCTCTCACCGTCTCTCTCTCTCTCTCTCTCTCTGTCCCTCTCTCTCTCTTTCTCTCTCTCTTTCTCTCTCTCTCTCGCCGTCTCTCTATCTTTCTCTTTCTCTCCCTCTCTCTCTCTTTCACTGTCTGTCTGTCTCCCTCTCTCTCTCTCTCTTTCTTTCCATCTCTCTCTATCTTTCGATTTTTGTATCTCTTAATTCGTTCTATTTTGTTATCCCTCTAACTCCCGATATCTATCTATCTTTCTATCTCTCTATTTCTTTCTATCCCTCTCTCACTATCTTTTTCTTACTTCGCTTCTATATCTATCTTTGTCTCTTTATTAATCACTCTATCTCTGCGTCTCCCGTTCTCTCTATCTTTATACCTATTAACTATATCTATCCCTAACACCGAAAGTTTTTCTCTCAATAGTCGTTTCCCCCTCTGAATCGCACGAGCCAATGGCGATCGGCGTTAGAGAGGACAAGAATTGACATGCACATGCGCCTTAACGCTTCATGTTGCATTTACTTCACACGCTTCCGTAAACGTTCACCAGTGTAGCCTCCAATCCTCGGGGGCCTATAAAAGTTTAAAATGAAAAAAAAAATTGTGCAAATTTGTTACAGTTTTTATTTCTATTTATATTTCTCTCACCTCTGAAGAGTAGCGAAGCGTAGCGTGGCCGAACGATGAAAATACAATAGTTACGTTCGAGAACGCTACTGTACAGATGGCGCCACTATACTTTTGCCGGAACGACGCGCTCCGAAGCTTCGAGAATGCGCCACTCTTGGGCTGGCTGGCCTGACCGGGCAGTCTGAGCACAGGACTGGAAGAGAGCGGACGCGTAATCTTCCGAATAGTGCAACATTAAATAAAATATTTCGAGGACGCGTGCAGTTCTTCCGAATAGTGCAACATTAAATAAAATATTTCGAGGACGCGTGCAGTTTTGGAGTACAATCCCATCGGTCTCTGATAGCTTCGTGGTCTCGGTACGTCTGAGCGTAAAAAGACTAGATCACGACGAGATCCTACATTTTCCCTGTGCCAGTATAAAATCCAAAAGAATCGCTTGTTACTTTTTAAGCGAACGTCTGATTGAAAAAGAGTTTTTAGTTTTTGTTTGTTACAGAAAATGGGGAAACCACTCGTCTTCGTGACTGGAAATATAAAGAAACTAGAAGAGGTCGTATCAATATTGGGGAAGAATTTTCCCCGTGAGATCATAAACAAAGACATTGATCTAGCGGAATATCAAGGGGATGCGGATGATATAAGCATAGCAAAATGTCGTGCAGCGTATGAAATCGTAAAAGGTCCGGTGATCATCGAGGATACGTGCTTATGTTTCGACGCGATGAACGGTCTACCGGGTCCTTACATTAAATGGTTCTCGGACAAGCTAGGACCCGATGGACTGCACAAAATGCTAGATGGTTGGAAGGATAAAGGTGCTGAAGCAATATGCACGTTTGCTTACACGAACGGAGACTCGGACGGATCTGTCATCCTTTTCAAAGGTCGTACAAGAGGAACAATCGTCAGTCCAAAAGGTCCCCGGGACTTCGGTTGGGATCCCATTTTTCTTCCAGACGGTTTCGACCAAACTTATGCAGAATTACCGAAATCGGTAAAAAATGAAATCTCACACAGACACCGAGCATTAGAAAAATTGAAGGATTATTTTAACGGCAAAGAAACTCTCGTACATTGCAATTAATTTTTTACATATTATATGTTAAACAAATGTACCATCATTAAAATTTCATTTTCAAACACGATCATTATTTTAACGGCTTATTTATTCAATCCCTCGAACCTCTCTCTTTCTCACTCTTTTTCGCTGTCTCTCTCCATCTCTCTCCATCTTTCCATTTCTCTATGTATCAATTCGCTCTATTTCGTTATTCCTCTATATATCTATCTATCTTTCTAAATTTCTATCTTTTTCTATCCCACTCTAACTATCTCTTTCTAACTTCGCTTTGTTATCTCTCTTCGTCACTTCATTTCTCTTTTTCCATCTTTGCATTTCCCTTTCTCTCTATCTTTTTCTGTCACCTTACCACTACCTACCATCTCTCACCGTCTCTCTCGCTCACCGTCTCTCTCTCTCTCACCGTCTCTCTCTCTCTCTCTCTCTGTCCCTCTCTCTCTCTTTCTCTCTCTCTTTCTCTCTCTCTCTCGCCGTCTCTCTATCTTTCTCTTTCTCTCCCTCTCTCTCTCTTTCACTGTCTGTCTGTCTCCCTCTCTCTCTCTCTTTCTTTCCATCTCTCTCTATCTTTCGATTTTTGTATCTCTTAATTCGTTCTATTTTGTTATCCCTCTAACTCCCGATATCTATCTATCTTTCTATCTCTCTATTTCTTTCTATCCTTCTCTCACTATCTTTTTCTTACTTCGCTTCTATATCTATCTTTGTCTCTTTATTAATCACTCTATCTCTGCGTCTCCCGTTCTCTCTATCTTTATACCTATTAACTATATCTATCCCTAACACCGAAAGTTTTTCTCTCAATAGTCGTTTCCCCCTCTGAATCGCACGAGCCAATGGCGATCGGCGTTAGAGAGGACAAGAATTGACATGCACATGCGCCTTAACGCTTCATGTTGCATTTACTTCACACGCTTCCGTAAACGTTCACCAGTGTAGCCTCCAATCCTCGGGGGCCTATAAAAGTTTAAAATGAAAAAAAAAATTGTGCAAATTTGTTTCAGTTTTTATTCCTATTTATATTTCTCTCACCTCTGAAGAGTAGCGAAGCGTAGCGTGGCCGAACGATGAAAATACAATAGTTACGTTCGAGAACGCTACTGTACAGATGGCGCCACTATACTTTTGCCGGAACGACGCGCTCCGAAGCTTCGAGAATGCGCCACTCTTGGGCTGGCTGGCCTGACCGGGCAGTCTGAGCACAGGACTGGAAGAGAGCGGACGCGTAATCTTCCGAATAGTGCAACATTAAATAAAATATTTCGAGGACGCGTGCAGTTTTGGAGTACAATCCCATCGGTCTCTGATAGCTTCGTGGTCTCGGTACGTCTGAGCGTAAAAAGACTAGATCACGACGAGATCCTACATTTTCCCTGTGCCAGTATAAAATCCAAAAGAATCGCTTGTTACTTTTTAAGCGAACGTCTGATTGAAAAAGAGTTTTTGGTTTTTGTTTGTTACAGAAAATGGGGAAACCACTCGTCTTCGTGACTGGAAATATAAAGAAACTAGAAGAGGTCGTATCAATATTGGGGAAGAATTTTCCCCGTGAGATCATAAACAAAGACATTGATCTAGCGGAATATCAAGGGGATGCGGATGATATAAGCATAGCAAAATGTCGTGCAGCGTATGAAATCGTAAAAGGTCCGGTGATCATCGAGGATACGTGCTTATGTTTCGACGCGATGAACGGTCTACCGGGTCCTTACATTAAATGGTTCTCGGACAAGCTAGGACCCGATGGACTGCACAAAATGCTAGATGGTTGGAAGGATAAAGGTGCTGAAGCAATATGCACGTTTGCTTACACGAACGGAGACTCGGACGGATCTGTCATCCTTTTCAAAGGTCGTACAAGAGGAACAATCGTCAGTCCAAAAGGTCCCCGGGACTTCGGTTGGGATCCCATTTTTCTTCCAGACGGTTACGACCAAACTTATGCAGAATTACCGAAATCGGTAAAAAATGAAATCTCACACAGACACCGAGCATTAGAAAAATTGAAGGATTATTTTAACGGCAAAGAAACTCTCGTACATTGCAATTAATTTTTTACATATTATATGTTAAACAAATGTACCATCATTTAAATTTCATTTTCAAACACGATCATTATTTTAACGGCTTATTTATTCAATCCCTCGAACCTCTCTCTTTCTCACTCTTTTTCGCTGTCTCTCTCCATCTCTCTCCATCTTTCCATTTCTCTATGTATCAATTCGCTCTATTTCGTTATTCCTCTATATATCTATCTATCTTTCTAAATTTCTATCTTTTTCTATCCCACTCTAACTATCTCTTTCTAACTTCGCTTTGTTATCTCTCTTCGTCACTTCGTTTCTCTTTTTCCATCTTTGCATTTCCCTTTCTCTCTATCTTTTTCTGTCACCTTACCACTACCTACCATCTCTCACCGTCTCTCTCTCTCTCTCTCTCTCTGTCCCTCTCTCTCTCTTTCTCTCTCTCTTTCTCTCTCTCTCTCGCCGTCTCTCTATCTTTCTCTTTCTCTCCCTCTCTCTCTCTTTCACTGTCTGTCTGTCTCCCTCTCTCTCTCTCTCTTTCTTTCCATCTCTCTCTATCTTTCGATTTTTGTATCTCTTAATTCGTTCTATTTTGTTATCCCTCTAACTCCCGATATCTATCTATCTTTCTATCTCTCTATTTCTTTCTATCCCTCTCTCACTATCTTTTTCTTACTTCGCTTCTATATCTATCTTTGTCTCTTTATTAATCACTCTATCTCTGCGTCTCCCGTTCTCTCTATCTTTATACCTATTAACTATATCTATCCCTAACACCGAAAGTTTTTCTCTCAATAGTCGTTTCCCCCTCTGAATCGCACGAGCCAATGGCGATCGGCGTTAGAGAGGACAAGAATTGACATGCACATGCGCCTTAACGCTTCATGTTGCATTTACTTCACACGCTTCCGTAAACGTTCACCAGTGTAGCCTCCAATCCTCGGGGGCCTATAAAAGTTTAAAATGAAAAAAAAAATTGTGCAAATTTGTTACAGTTTTTATTTCTATTTATATTTCTCTCACCTCTGAAGAGTAGCGAAGCGTAGCGTGGCCGAACGATGAAAATACAATAGTTACGTTCGAGAACGCTACTGTACAGATGGCGCCACTATACTTTTGCCGGAACGACGCGCTCCGAAGCTTCGAGAATGCGCCACTCTTGGGCTGGCTGGCCTGACCGGGCAGTCTGAGCACAGGACTGGAAGAGAGCGGACGCGTAATCTTCCGAATAGTGCAACATTAAATAAAATATTTCGAGGACGCGTGCAGTTTTGGAGTACAATCCCATCGGTCTCTGATAGCTTCGTGGTCTCGGTACGTCTGAGCGTAAAAAGACTAGATCACGACGAGATCCTACATTTTCCCTGTGCCAGTATAAAATCCAAAAGAATCGCTTGTTACTTTTTAAGCGAACGTCTGATTGAAAAAGAGTTTTTAGTTTTTGTTTGTTACAGAAAATGGGGAAACCACTCGTCTTCGTGACTGGAAATATAAAGAAACTAGAAGAGGTCGTATCAATATTGGGGAAGAATTTTCCCCGTGAGATCATAAACAAAGACATTGATCTAGCGGAATATCAAGGGGATGCGGATGATATAAGCATAGCAAAATGTCGTGCAGCGTATGAAATCGTAAAAGGTCCGGTGATCATCGAGGATACGTGCTTATGTTTCGACGCGATGAACGGTCTACCGGGTCCTTACATTAAATGGTTCTCGGACAAGCTAGGACCCGATGGACTGCACAAAATGCTAGATGGTTGGAAGGATAAAGGTGCTGAAGCAATATGCACGTTTGCTTACACGAACGGAGACTCGGACGGATCTGTCATCCTTTTCAAAGGTCGTACAAGAGGAACAATCGTCAGTCCAAAAGGTCCCCGGGACTTCGGTTGGGATCCCATTTTTCTTCCAGACGGTTTCGACCAAACTTATGCAGAATTACCGAAATCGGTAAAAAATGAAATCTCACACAGACACCGAGCATTAGAAAAATTGAAGGATTATTTTAACGGCAAAGAAACTCTCGTACATTGCAATTAATTTTTTACATATTATATGTTAAACAAATGTACCATCATTAAAATTTCATTTTCAAACACGATCATTATTTTAACGGCTTATTTATTCAATCCCTCGAACCTCTCTCTTTCTCACTCTTTTTCGCTGTCTCTCTCCATCTCTCTCCATCTTTCCATTTCTCTATGTATCAATTCGCTCTATTTCGTTATTCCTCTATATATCTATCTATCTTTCTAAATTTCTATCTTTTTCTATCCCACTCTAACTATCTCTTTCTAACTTCGCTTTGTTATCTCTCTTCGTCACTTCATTTCTCTTTTTCCATCTTTGCATTTCCCTTTCTCTCTATCTTTTTCTGTCACCTTACCACTACCTACCATCTCTCACCGTCTCTCTCGCTCACCGTCTCTCTCTCTCTCACCGTCTCTCTCTCTCTCTCTCTCTGTCCCTCTCTCTCTCTTTCTCTCTCTCTTTCTCTCTCTCTCTCGCCGTCTCTCTATCTTTCTCTTTCTCTCCCTCTCTCTCTCTTTCACTGTCTGTCTGTCTCCCTCTCTCTCTCTCTTTCTTTCCATCTCTCTCTATCTTTCGATTTTTGTATCTCTTAATTCGTTCTATTTTGTTATCCCTCTAACTCCCGATATCTATCTATCTTTCTATCTCTCTATTTCTTTCTATCCTTCTCTCACTATCTTTTTCTTACTTCGCTTCTATATCTATCTTTGTCTCTTTATTAATCACTCTATCTCTGCGTCTCCCGTTCTCTCTATCTTTATACCTATTAACTATATCTATCCCTAACACCGAAAGTTTTTCTCTCAATAGTCGTTTCCCCCTCTGAATCGCACGAGCCAATGGCGATCGGCGTTAGAGAGGACAAGAATTGACATGCACATGCGCCTTAACGCTTCATGTTGCATTTACTTCACACGCTTCCGTAAACGTTCACCAGTGTAGCCTCCAATCCTCGGGGGCCTATAAAAGTTTAAAATGAAAAAAAAAATTGTGCAAATTTGTTTCAGTTTTTATTCCTATTTATATTTCTCTCACCTCTGAAGAGTAGCGAAGCGTAGCGTGGCCGAACGATGAAAATACAATAGTTACGTTCGAGAACGCTACTGTACAGATGGCGCCACTATACTTTTGCCGGAACGACGCGCTCCGAAGCTTCGAGAATGCGCCACTCTTGGGCTGGCTGGCCTGACCGGGCAGTCTGAGCACAGGACTGGAAGAGAGCGGACGCGTAATCTTCCGAATAGTGCAACATTAAATAAAATATTTCGAGGACGCGTGCAGTTTTGGAGTACAATCCCATCGGTCTCTGATAGCTTCGTGGTCTCGGTACGTCTGAGCGTAAAAAGACTAGATCACGACGAGATCCTACATTTTCCCTGTGCCAGTATAAAATCCAAAAGAATCGCTTGTTACTTTTTAAGCGAACGTCTGATTGAAAAAGAGTTTTTGGTTTTTGTTTGTTACAGAAAATGGGGAAACCACTCGTCTTCGTGACTGGAAATATAAAGAAACTAGAAGAGGTCGTATCAATATTGGGGAAGAATTTTCCCCGTGAGATCATAAACAAAGACATTGATCTAGCGGAATATCAAGGGGATGCGGATGATATAAGCATAGCAAAATGTCGTGCAGCGTATGAAATCGTAAAAGGTCCGGTGATCATCGAGGATACGTGCTTATGTTTCGACGCGATGAACGGTCTACCGGGTCCTTACATTAAATGGTTCTCGGACAAGCTAGGACCCGATGGACTGCACAAAATGCTAGATGGTTGGAAGGATAAAGGTGCTGAAGCAATATGCACGTTTGCTTACACGAACGGAGACTCGGACGGATCTGTCATCCTTTTCAAAGGTCGTACAAGAGGAACAATCGTCAGTCCAAAAGGTCCCCGGGACTTCGGTTGGGATCCCATTTTTCTTCCAGACGGTTACGACCAAACTTATGCAGAATTACCGAAATCGGTAAAAAATGAAATCTCACACAGACACCGAGCATTAGAAAAATTGAAGGATTATTTTAACGGCAAAGAAACTCTCGTACATTGCAATTAATTTTTTACATATTATATGTTAAACAAATGTACCATCATTTAAATTTCATTTTCAAACACGATCATTATTTTAACGGCTTATTTATTCAATCCCTCGAACCTCTCTCTTTCTCACTCTTTTTCGCTGTCTCTCTCCATCTCTCTCCATCTTTCCATTTCTCTATGTATCAATTCGCTCTATTTCGTTATTCCTCTATATATCTATCTATCTTTCTAAATTTCTATCTTTTTCTATCCCACTCTAACTATCTCTTTCTAACTTCGCTTTGTTATCTCTCTTCGTCACTTCGTTTCTCTTTTTCCATCTTTGCATTTCCCTTTCTCTCTATCTTTTTCTGTCACCTTACCACTACCTACCATCTCTCACCGTCTCTCTCTCTCTCTCTCTCTCTGTCCCTCTCTCTCTCTTTCTCTCTCTCTTTCTCTCTCTCTCTCGCCGTCTCTCTATCTTTCTCTTTCTCTCCCTCTCTCTCTCTTTCACTGTCTGTCTGTCTCCCTCTCTCTCTCTCTCTTTCTTTCCATCTCTCTCTATCTTTCGATTTTTGTATCTCTTAATTCGTTCTATTTTGTTATCCCTCTAACTCCCGATATCTATCTATCTTTCTATCTCTCTATTTCTTTCTATCCCTCTCTCACTATCTTTTTCTTACTTCGCTTCTATATCTATCTTTGTCTCTTTATTAATCACTCTATCTCTGCGTCTCCCGTTCTCTCTATCTTTATACCTATTAACTATATCTATCCCTAACACCGAAAGTTTTTCTCTCAATAGTCGTTTCCCCCTCTGAATCGCACGAGCCAATGGCGATCGGCGTTAGAGAGGACAAGAATTGACATGCACATGCGCCTTAACGCTTCATGTTGCATTTACTTCACACGCTTCCGTAAACGTTCACCAGTGTAGCCTCCAATCCTCGGGGGCCTATAAAAGTTTAAAATGAAAAAAAAAATTGTGCAAATTTGTTACAGTTTTTATTTCTATTTATATTTCTCTCACCTCTGAAGAGTAGCGAAGCGTAGCGTGGCCGAACGATGAAAATACAATAGTTACGTTCGAGAACGCTACTGTACAGATGGCGCCACTATACTTTTGCCGGAACGACGCGCTCCGAAGCTTCGAGAATGCGCCACTCTTGGGCTGGCTGGCCTGACCGGGCAGTCTGAGCACAGGACTGGAAGAGAGCGGACGCGTAATCTTCCGAATAGTGCAACATTAAATAAAATATTTCGAGGACGCGTGCAGTTTTGGAGTACAATCCCATCGGTCTCTGATAGCTTCGTGGTCTCGGTACGTCTGAGCGTAAAAAGACTAGATCACGACGAGATCCTACATTTTCCCTGTGCCAGTATAAAATCCAAAAGAATCGCTTGTTACTTTTTAAGCGAACGTCTGATTGAAAAAGAGTTTTTAGTTTTTGTTTGTTACAGAAAATGGGGAAACCACTCGTCTTCGTGACTGGAAATATAAAGAAACTAGAAGAGGTCGTATCAATATTGGGGAAGAATTTTCCCCGTGAGATCATAAACAAAGACATTGATCTAGCGGAATATCAAGGGGATGCGGATGATATAAGCATAGCAAAATGTCGTGCAGCGTATGAAATCGTAAAAGGTCCGGTGATCATCGAGGATACGTGCTTATGTTTCGACGCGATGAACGGTCTACCGGGTCCTTACATTAAATGGTTCTCGGACAAGCTAGGACCCGATGGACTGCACAAAATGCTAGATGGTTGGAAGGATAAAGGTGCTGAAGCAATATGCACGTTTGCTTACACGAACGGAGACTCGGACGGATCTGTCATCCTTTTCAAAGGTCGTACAAGAGGAACAATCGTCAGTCCAAAAGGTCCCCGGGACTTCGGTTGGGATCCCATTTTTCTTCCAGACGGTTTCGACCAAACTTATGCAGAATTACCGAAATCGGTAAAAAATGAAATCTCACACAGACACCGAGCATTAGAAAAATTGAAGGATTATTTTAACGGCAAAGAAACTCTCGTACATTGCAATTAATTTTTTACATATTATATGTTAAACAAATGTACCATCATTAAAATTTCATTTTCAAACACGATCATTATTTTAACGGCTTATTTATTCAATCCCTCGAACCTCTCTCTTTCTCACTCTTTTTCGCTGTCTCTCTCCATCTCTCTCCATCTTTCCATTTCTCTATGTATCAATTCGCTCTATTTCGTTATTCCTCTATATATCTATCTATCTTTCTAAATTTCTATCTTTTTCTATCCCACTCTAACTATCTCTTTCTAACTTCGCTTTGTTATCTCTCTTCGTCACTTCATTTCTCTTTTTCCATCTTTGCATTTCCCTTTCTCTCTATCTTTTTCTGTCACCTTACCACTACCTACCATCTCTCACCGTCTCTCTCGCTCACCGTCTCTCTCTCTCTCACCGTCTCTCTCTCTCTCTCTCTCTGTCCCTCTCTCTCTCTTTCTCTCTCTCTTTCTCTCTCTCTCTCGCCGTCTCTCTATCTTTCTCTTTCTCTCCCTCTCTCTCTCTTTCACTGTCTGTCTGTCTCCCTCTCTCTCTCTCTCTTTCTTTCCATCTCTCTCTATCTTTCGATTTTTGTATCTCTTAATTCGTTCTATTTTGTTATCCCTCTAACTCCCGATATCTATCTATCTTTCTATCTCTCTATTTCTTTCTATCCCTCTCTCACTATCTTTTTCTTACTTCGCTTCTATATCTATCTTTGTCTCTTTATTAATCACTCTATCTCTGCGTCTCCCGTTCTCTCTATCTTTATACCTATTAACTATATCTATCCCTAACACCGAAAGTTTTTCTCTCAATAGTCGTTTCCCCCTCTGAATCGCACGAGCCAATGGCGATCGGCGTTAGAGAGGACAAGAATTGACATGCACATGCGCCTTAACGCTTCATGTTGCATTTACTTCACACGCTTCCGTAAACGTTCACCAGTGTAGCCTCCAATCCTCGGGGGCCTATAAAAGTTTAAAATGAAAAAAAAAATTGTGCAAATTTGTTTCAGTTTTTATTCCTATTTATATTTCTCTCACCTCTGAAGAGTAGCGAAGCGTAGCGTGGCCGAACGATGAAAATACAATAGTTACGTTCGAGAACGCTACTGTACAGATGGCGCCACTATACTTTTGCCGGAACGACGCGCTCCGAAGCTTCGAGAATGCGCCACTCTTGGGCTGGCTGGCCTGACCGGGCAGTCTGAGCACAGGACTGGAAGAGAGCGGACGCGTAATCTTCCGAATAGTGCAACATTAAATAAAATATTTCGAGGACGCGTGCAGTTTTGGAGTACAATCCCATCGGTCTCTGATAGCTTCGTGGTCTCGGTACGTCTGAGCGTAAAAAGACTAGATCACGACGAGATCCTACATTTTCCCTGTGCCAGTATAAAATCCAAAAGAATCGCTTGTTACTTTTTAAGCGAACGTCTGATTGAAAAAGAGTTTTTGGTTTTTGTTTGTTACAGAAAATGGGGAAACCACTCGTCTTCGTGACTGGAAATATAAAGAAACTAGAAGAGGTCGTATCAATATTGGGGAAGAATTTTCCCCGTGAGATCATAAACAAAGACATTGATCTAGCGGAATATCAAGGGGATGCGGATGATATAAGCATAGCAAAATGTCGTGCAGCGTATGAAATCGTAAAAGGTCCGGTGATCATCGAGGATACGTGCTTATGTTTCGACGCGATGAACGGTCTACCGGGTCCTTACATTAAATGGTTCTCGGACAAGCTAGGACCCGATGGACTGCACAAAATGCTAGATGGTTGGAAGGATAAAGGTGCTGAAGCAATATGCACGTTTGCTTACACGAACGGAGACTCGGACGGATCTGTCATCCTTTTCAAAGGTCGTACAAGAGGAACAATCGTCAGTCCAAAAGGTCCCCGGGACTTCGGTTGGGATCCCATTTTTCTTCCAGACGGTTACGACCAAACTTATGCAGAATTACCGAAATCGGTAAAAAATGAAATCTCACACAGACACCGAGCATTAGAAAAATTGAAGGATTATTTTAACGGCAAAGAAACTCTCGTACATTGCAATTAATTTTTTACATATTATATGTTAAACAAATGTACCATCATTAAAATTTCATTTTCAAACACGATCATTATTTTAACGGCTTATTTATTCAATCCCTCGAACCTCTCTCTTTCTCACTCTTTTTCGCTGTCTCTCTCCATCTCTCTCCATCTTTCCATTTCTCTATGTATCAATTCGCTCTATTTCGTTATTCCTCTATATATCTATCTATCTTTCTAAATTTCTATCTTTTTCTATCCCACTCTAACTATCTCTTTCTAACTTCGCTTTGTTATCTCTCTTCGTCACTTCATTTCTCTTTTTCCATCTTTGCATTTCCCTTTCTCTCTATCTTTTTCTGTCACCTTACCACTACCTACCATCTCTCACCGTCTCTCTCGCTCACCGTCTCTCTCTCTCTCACCGTCTCTCTCTCTCTCTCTCTCTCTCTCTGTCCCTCTCTCTCTCTTTCTCTCTCTCTTTCTCTCTCTCTCTCGCCGTCTCTCTATCTTTCTCTTTCTCTCCCTCTCTCTCTCTTTCACTGTCTGTCTGTCTCCCTCTCTCTCTCTCTTTCTTTCCATCTCTCTCTATCTTTCGATTTTTGTATCTCTTAATTCGTTCTATTTTGTTATCCCTCTAACTCCCGATATCTATCTATCTTTCTATCTCTCTATTTCTTTCTATCCCTCTCTCACTATCTTTTTCTTACTTCGCTTCTATATCTATCTTTGTCTCTTTATTAATCACTCTATCTCTGCGTCTCCCGTTCTCTCTATCTTTATACCTATTAACTATATCTATCCCTAACACCGAAAGTTTTTCTCTCAATAGTCGTTTCCCCCTCTGAATCGCACGAGCCAATGGCGATCGGCGTTAGAGAGGACAAGAATTGACATGCACATGCGCCTTAACGCTTCATGTTGCATTTACTTCACACGCTTCCGTAAACGTTCACCAGTGTAGCCTCCAATCCTCGGGGGCCTATAAAAGTTTAAAATGAAAAAAAAAATTGTGCAAATTTGTTTCAGTTTTTATTCCTATTTATATTTCTCTCACCTCTGAAGAGTAGCGAAGCGTAGCGTGGCCGAACGATGAAAATACAATAGTTACGTTCGAGAACGCTACTGTACAGATGGCGCCACTATACTTTTGCCGGAACGACGCGCTCCGAAGCTTCGAGAATGCGCCACTCTTGGGCTGGCTGGCCTGACCGGGCAGTCTGAGCACAGGACTGGAAGAGAGCGGACGCGTAATCTTCCGAATAGTGCAACATTAAATAAAATATTTCGAGGACGCGTGCAGTTTTGGAGTACAATCCCATCGGTCTCTGATAGCTTCGTGGTCTCGGTACGTCTGAGCGTAAAAAGACTAGATCACGACGAGATCCTACATTTTCCCTGTGCCAGTATAAAATCCAAAAGAATCGCTTGTTACTTTTTAAGCGAACGTCTGATTGAAAAAGAGTTTTTGGTTTTTGTTTGTTACAGAAAATGGGGAAACCACTCGTCTTCGTGACTGGAAATATAAAGAAACTAGAAGAGGTCGTATCAATATTGGGGAAGAATTTTCCCCGTGAGATCATAAACAAAGACATTGATCTAGCGGAATATCAAGGGGATGCGGATGATATAAGCATAGCAAAATGTCGTGCAGCGTATGAAATCGTAAAAGGTCCGGTGATCATCGAGGATACGTGCTTATGTTTCGACGCGATGAACGGTCTACCGGGTCCTTACATTAAATGGTTCTCGGACAAGCTAGGACCCGATGGACTGCACAAAATGCTAGATGGTTGGAAGGATAAAGGTGCTGAAGCAATATGCACGTTTGCTTACACGAACGGAGACTCGGACGGATCTGTCATCCTTTTCAAAGGTCGTACAAGAGGAACAATCGTCAGTCCAAAAGGTCCCCGGGACTTCGGTTGGGATCCCATTTTTCTTCCAGACGGTTACGACCAAACTTATGCAGAATTACCGAAATCGGTAAAAAATGAAATCTCACACAGACACCGAGCATTAGAAAAATTGAAGGATTATTTTAACGGCAAAGAAACTCTCGTACATTGCAATTAATTTTTTACATATTATATGTTAAACAAATGTACCATCATTTAAATTTCATTTTCAAACACGATCATTATTTTAACGGCTTATTTATTCAATCCCTCGAACCTCTCTCTTTCTCACTCTTTTTCGCTGTCTCTCTCCATCTCTCTCCATCTTTCCATTTCTCTATGTATCAATTCGCTCTATTTCGTTATTCCTCTATATATCTATCTATCTTTCTAAATTTCTATCTTTTTCTATCCCACTCTAACTATCTCTTTCTAACTTCGCTTTGTTATCTCTCTTCGTCACTTCGTTTCTCTTTTTCCATCTTTGCATTTCCCTTTCTCTCTATCTTTTTCTGTCACCTTACCACTACCTACCATCTCTCACCGTCTCTCTCGCTCACCGTCTCTCTCTCTCTCACCGTCTCTCTCTCTCTCTCTCTCTCTGTCCCTCTCTCTCTCTTTCTCTCTCTCTTTCTCTCTCTCTCTCGCCGTCTCTCTATCTTTCTCTTTCTCTCCCTCTCTCTCTCTTTCACTGTCTGTCTGTCTCCCTCTCTCTCTCTCTTTCTTTCCATCTCTCTCTATCTTTCGATTTTTGTATCTCTTAATTCGTTCTATTTTGTTATCCCTCTAACTCCCGATATCTATCTATCTTTCTATCTCTCTATTTCTTTCTATCCCTCTCTCACTATCTTTTTCTTACTTCGCTTCTATATCTATCTTTGTCTCTTTATTAATCACTCTATCTCTGCGTCTCCCGTTCTCTCTATCTTTATACCTATTAACTATATCTATCCCTAACACCGAAAGTTTTTCTCTCAATAGTCGTTTCCCCCTCTGAATCGCACGAGCCAATGGCGATCGGCGTTAGAGAGGACAAGAATTGACATGCACATGCGCCTTAACGCTTCATGTTGCATTTACTTCACACGCTTCCGTAAACGTTCACCAGTGTAGCCTCCAATCCTCGGGGGCCTATAAAAGTTTAAAATGAAAAAAAAAAATTGTGCAAATTTGTTTCAGTTTTTATTTCTATTTATATTTCTCTCACCTCTGAAGAGTAGCGAAGCGTAGCGTGGCCGAACGATGAAAATACAATAGTTACGTTCGAGAACGCTACTGTACAGATGGCGCCACTATACTTTTGCCGGAACGACGCGCTCCGAAGCTTCGAGAATGCGCCACTCTTGGGCTGGCTGGCCTGACCGGGCAGTCTGAGCACAGGACTGGAAGAGAGCGGACGCGTAATCTTCCGAATAGTGCAACATTAAATAAAATATTTCGAGGACGCGTGCAGTTTTGGAGTACAATCCCATCGGTCTCTGATAGCTTCGTGGTCTCGGTACGTCTGAGCGTAAAAAGACTAGATCACGACGAGATCCTACATTTTCCCTGTGCCAGTATAAAATCCAAAAGAATCGCTTGTTACTTTTTAAGCGAACGTCTGATTGAAAAAGAGTTTTTGGTTTTTGTTTGTTACAGAAAATGGGGAAACCACTCGTCTTCGTGACTGGAAATATAAAGAAACTAGAAGAGGTCGTATCAATATTGGGGAAGAATTTTCCCCGTGAGATCATAAACAAAGACATTGATCTAGCGGAATATCAAGGGGATGCGGATGATATAAGCATAGCAAAATGTCGTGCAGCGTATGAAATCGTAAAAGGTCCGGTGATCATCGAGGATACGTGCTTATGTTTCGACGCGATGAACGGTCTACCGGGTCCTTACATTAAATGGTTCTCGGACAAGCTAGGACCCGATGGACTGCACAAAATGCTAGATGGTTGGAAGGATAAAGGTGCTGAAGCAATATGCACGTTTGCTTACACGAACGGAGACTCGGACGGATCTGTCATCCTTTTCAAAGGTCGTACAAGAGGAACAATCGTCAGTCCAAAAGGTCCCCGGGACTTCGGTTGGGATCCCATTTTTCTTCCAGACGGTTACGACCAAACTTATGCAGAATTACCGAAATCGGTAAAAAATGAAATCTCACACAGACACCGAGCATTAGAAAAATTGAAGGATTATTTTAACGGCAAAGAAACTCTCGTACATTGCAATTAATTTTTTACATATTATATGTTAAACAAATGTACCATCATTAAAATTTCATTTTCAAACACGATCATTATTTTAACGGCTTATTTATTCAATCCCTCGAACCTCTCTCTTTCTCACTCTTTTTCGCTGTCTCTCTCCATCTCTCTCCATCTTTCCATTTCTATATGTATCAATTCGCTCTATTTCGTTATTCCTCTATATATCTATCTATCTTTCTAAATTTCTATCTTTTTCTATCCCACTCTAACTATCTCTTTCTAACTTCGCTTTGTTATCTCTCTTCGTCACTTCATTTCTCTTTTTCCATCTTTGCATTTCCCTTTCTCTCTATCTTTTTCTGTCACCTTACCACTACCTACCATCTCTCACCGTCTCTCTCGCTCACCGTCTCTCTCTCTCTCACCGTCTCTCTCTCTCTCTCTCTCTCTGTCCCTCTCTCTCTCTTTCTCTCTCTCTTTCTCTCTCTCTCTCGCCGTCTCTCTATCTTTCTCTTTCTCTCCCTCTCTCTCTCTTTCACTGTCTGTCTGTCTCCCTCTCTCTCTCTCTCTTTCTTTCCATCTCTCTCTATCTTTCGATTTTTGTATCTCTTAATTCGTTCTATTTTGTTATCCCTCTAACTCCCGATATCTATCTATCTTTCTATCTCTCTATTTCTTTCTATCCCTCTCTCACTATCTTTTTCTTACTTCGCTTCTATATCTATCTTTGTCTCTTTATTAATCACTCTATCTCTGCGTCTCCCGTTCTCTCTATCTTTATACCTATTAACTATATCTATCCCTAACACCGAAAGTTTTTCTCTCAATAGTCGTTTCCCCCTCTGAATCGCACGAGCCAATGGCGATCGGCGTTAGAGAGGACAAGAATTGACATGCACATGCGTCTTAACGCTTCATGTTGCATTTACTTCACACGCTTCCGTAAACGTTCACCAGTGTAGCCTCCAATCCTCGGGGGCCTATAAAAGTTTAAAATGAAAAAAAAAAATTGTGCAAATTTGTTTCAGTTTTTATTTCTATTTATATTTCTCTCACCTCTGAAGAGTAGCGAAGCGTAGCGTGGCCGAACGATGAAAATACAATAGTTACGTTCGAGAACGCTACTGTACAGATGGCGCCACTATACTTTTGCCGGAACGACGCGCTCCGAAGCTTCGAGAATGCGCCACTCTTGGGCTGGCTGGCCTGACCGGGCAGTCTGAGCACAGGACTGGAAGAGAGCGGACGCGTAATCTTCCGAATAGTGCAACATTAACCCCTTCGCAGTGAGGTGAAAATCACGTTTTCGTGCCATTTTTGTGTTGGAAAAAAATTTTCTTAGATTTGTCTCAAAGTCACAGTATGAACGTTTTTGGGGTCACTGATTACGAATTCGACATCAGATTTTCAAAATTCAAAATGGCGGATCCAATATGGCGGACGCAAATTCGAAAAATGGTTTGATTTCGACGAAAGTGAGTACCTCATGGTTTTTGGGGTCGCTGAATCCGAATCTGGAATCGGTTTTTCAAAATTCAAAATGGCGGATCCAATATGGTGGACGCAAATTCGAAAAATGGTTTGATTTTAACGAAAGTGAGTACCTTATGATTTTCGGGGCCGCTGATTACGAATTCAACATCAGATTTTCAAAATTCAAAATGGCGGATTCAATATGGTGGACGCAAATACAAAAAATACGGCTTTAAGTTTTGATTTAATTGAGTTGATTTAAACTCAAGCGCCTAAATGTGAGAAAGAATTCAACATAATATAAAAGTATTCTAAACCATGTAAATATATAGCGAGATTTTTTCTTTTCGTATAGGCTCCCAGGTCGCGGAAATAAAGACACCACACTCATACTCGGTATAGATCAGTTTCATTTGGCTTCATACGCGTATTTTTGTACTCAATCAGTTGTAGATTAATTTTATCACTACTCTTCATCTCATATCCGAGCCCGCTGGACCTATGTCTGCACTCTAATGCTTCTACAATGTTCCCGCCACACCTGTGACATGAAAATCGAGGGTACCATCCTAGGGGCATCCACTATACCCTTGAATCGCTCTCTTTTGACCCGAAGTTGATCTATGATCCCATCGTCGTTCTCTAATAATCAACTCACCATCCCACACACGGTCATCATCGAAGGATTGGGAGAACCAATATATTTTTCTTGAGGGTGTCAAATAGAGTAAAAATCGAATTTTCATTCTTTGAAGAAGTAAGAAGAAGGACTAAGAATAAAAGTACTCACTTTCGTCGAATTCAAACCATTTTTCGAATTTGCGTCCGCCATATTGGATCCGCCATTTTGAATTTTGAAAATCTGATGTTGAATTCGTAATCAGCGACTCCAAAAACCATAGTGTACCAAATTTCAATCGAATCGGTGCAGTAGAAATATGTTTTTTTTCAAATGCCCCTATACGTGTCATGACACAAAAATGGCACGACTTTTTTTTGCCCCTATACGTGTCACTCACAGTGAAGGGGTTAAATAAAATATTTCGAGGACGCGTGCAGTTTTGGAGTACAATCCCATCGGTCTCTGATAGCTTCGTGGTCTCGGTACGTCTGAGCGTAAAAAGACTAGATCACGACGAGATCCTACATTTTCCCTGTGCCAGTATAAAATCCAAAAGAATCGCTTGTTACTTTTTAAGCGAACGTCTGATTGAAAAAGAGTTTTTGGTTTTTGTTTGTTACAGAAAATGGGGAAACCACTCGTCTTCGTGACTGGAAATATAAAGAAACTAGAAGAGGTCGTATCAATATTGGGGAAGAATTTTCCCCGTGAGATCATAAACAAAGACATTGATCTAGCGGAATATCAAGGGGATGCGGATGATATAAGCATAGCAAAATGTCGTGCAGCGTATGAAATCGTAAAAGGTCCGGTGATCATCGAGGATACGTGCTTATGTTTCGACGCGATGAACGGTCTACCGGGTCCTTACATTAAATGGTTCTCGGACAAGCTAGGACCCGATGGACTGCACAAAATGCTAGATGGTTGGAAGGATAAAGGTGCTGAAGCAATATGCACGTTTGCTTACACGAACGGAGACTCGGACGGATCTGTCATCCTTTTCAAAGGTCGTACAAGAGGAACAATCGTCAGTCCAAAAGGTCCCCGGGACTTCGGTTGGGATCCCATTTTTCTTCCAGACGGTTACGACCAAACTTATGCAGAATTACCGAAATCGGTAAAAAATGAAATCTCACACAGACACCGAGCATTAGAAAAATTGAAGGATTATTTTAACGGCAAAGAAACTCTCGTACATTGCAATTAATTTTTTACATATTATATGTTAAACAAATGTACCATCATTAAAATTTCATTTTCAAACACGATCATTATTTTAACGGCTTATTTATTCAATCCCTCGAACCTCTCTCTTTCTCACTCTTTTTCGCTGTCTCTCTCCATCTCTCTCCATCTTTCCATTTCTCTATGTATCAATTCGCTCTATTTCGTTATTCCTCTATATATCTATCTATCTTTCTAAATTTCTATCTTTTTCTATCCCACTCTAACTATCTCTTTCTAACTTCGCTTTGTTATCTCTCTTCGTCACTTCATTTCTCTTTTTCCATCTTTGCATTTCCCTTTCTCTCTATCTTTTTCTGTCACCTTACCACTACCTACCATCTCTCACCGTCTCTCTCGCTCACCGTCTCTCTCTCTCTCACCGTCTCTCTCTCTCTCTCTCTCTGTCCCTCTCTCTCTCTTTCTCTCTCTCTTTCTCTCTCTCTCTCGCCGTCTCTCTATCTTTCTCTCTCTCTCCCTCTCTCTCTCTTTCACTGTCTGTCTGTCTCCCTCTCTCTCTCTCTCTTTCTTTCCATCTCTCTCTATCTTTCGATTTTTGTATCTCTTAATTCGTTCTATTTTGTTATCCCTCTAACTCCCGATATCTATCTATCTTTCTATCTCTCTATTTCTTTCTATCCCTCTCTCACTATCTTTTTCTTACTTCGCTTCTATATCTATCTTTGTCTCTTTATTAATCACTCTATCTCTGCGTCTCCCGTTCTCTCTATCTTTATACCTATTAACTATATCTATCCCTAACACCGAAAGTTTTTCTCTCAATAGTCGTTTCCCCCTCTGAATCGCACGAGCCAATGGCGATCGGCGTTAGAGAGGACAAGAATTGACATGCACATGCGCCTTAACGCTTCATGTTGCATTTACTTCACACGCTTCCGTAAACGTTCACCAGTGTAGCCTCCAATCCTCGGGGGCCTATAAAAGTTTAAAATGAAAAAAAAAATTGTGCAAATTTGTTTCAGTTTTTATTCCTATTTATATTTCTCTCACCTCTGAAGAGTAGCGAAGCGTAGCGTGGCCGAACGATGAAAATACAATAGTTACGTTCGAGAACGCTACTGTACAGATGGCGCCACTATACTTTTGCCGGAACGACGCGCTCCGAAGCTTCGAGAATGCGCCACTCTTGGGCTGGCTGGCCTGACCGGGCAGTCTGAGCACAGGACTGGAAGAGAGCGGACGCGTAATCTTCCGAATAGTGCAACATTAAATAAAATATTTCGAGGACGCGTGCAGTTTTGGAGTACAATCCCATCGGTCTCTGATAGCTTCGTGGTCTCGGTACGTCTGAGCGTAAAAAGACTAGATCACGACGAGATCCTACATTTTCCCTGTGCCAGTATAAAATCCAAAAGAATCGCTTGTTACTTTTTAAGCGAACGTCTGATTGAAAAAGAGTTTTTGGTTTTTGTTTGTTACAGAAAATGGGGAAACCACTCGTCTTCGTGACTGGAAATATAAAGAAACTAGAAGAGGTCGTATCAATATTGGGGAAGAATTTTCCCCGTGAGATCATAAACAAAGACATTGATCTAGCGGAATATCAAGGGGATGCGGATGATATAAGCATAGCAAAATGTCGTGCAGCGTATGAAATCGTAAAAGGTCCGGTGATCATCGAGGATACGTGCTTATGTTTCGACGCGATGAACGGTCTACCGGGTCCTTACATTAAATGGTTCTCGGACAAGCTAGGACCCGATGGACTGCACAAAATGCTAGATGGTTGGAAGGATAAAGGTGCTGAAGCAATATGCACGTTTGCTTACACGAACGGAGACTCGGACGGATCTGTCATCCTTTTCAAAGGTCGTACAAGAGGAACAATCGTCAGTCCAAAAGGTCCCCGGGACTTCGGTTGGGATCCCATTTTTCTTCCAGACGGTTACGACCAAACTTATGCAGAATTACCGAAATCGGTAAAAAATGAAATCTCACACAGACACCGAGCATTAGAAAAATTGAAGGATTATTTTAACGGCAAAGAAACTCTCGTACATTGCAATTAATTTTTTACATATTATATGTTAAACAAATGTACCATCATTAAAATTTCATTTTCAAACACGATCATTATTTTAACGGCTTATTTATTCAATCCCTCGAACCTCTCTCTTTCTCACTCTTTTTCGCTGTCTCTCTCCATCTCTCTCCATCTTTCCATTTCTCTATGTATCAATTCGCTCTATTTCGTTATTCCTCTATATATCTATCTATCTTTCTAAATTTCTATCTTTTTCTATCCCACTCTAACTATCTCTTTCTAACTTCGCTTTGTTATCTCTCTTCGTCACTTCATTTCTCTTTTTCCATCTTTGCATTTCCCTTTCTCTCTATCTTTTTCTGTCACCTTACCACTACCTACCATCTCTCACCGTCTCTCTCGCTCACCGTCTCTCTCTCTCTCACCGTCTCTCTCTCTCTCTTTCTGTCCCTCTCTCTCTCTTTCTCTCTCTCTTTCTCTCTCTCTCTCGCCGTCTCTCTATCTTTCTCTTTCTCTCCCTCTCTCTCTCTTTCACTGTCTGTCTGTCTCCCTCTCTCTCTCTCTTTCTTTCCATCTCTCTCTATCTTTCGATTTTTGTATCTCTTAATTCGTTCTATTTTGTTATCCCTCTAACTCCCGATATCTATCTATCTTTCTATCTCTCTATTTCTTTCTATCCCTCTCTCACTATCTTTTTCTTACTTCGCTTCTATATCTATCTTTGTCTCTTTATTAATCACTCTATCTCTGCGTCTCCCGTTCTCTCTATCTTTATACCTATTAACTATATCTATCCCTAACACCGAAAGTTTTTCTCTCAATAGTCGTTTCCCCCTCTGAATCGCACGAGCCAATGGCGATCGGCGTTAGAGAGGACAAGAATTGACATGCACATGCGCCTTAACGCTTCATGTTGCATTTACTTCACACGCTTCCGTAAACGTTCACCAGTGTAGCCTCCAATCCTCGGGGGCCTATAAAAGTTTAAAATGAAAAAAAAAATTGTGCAAATTTGTTTCAGTTTTTATTCCTATTTATATTTCTCTCACCTCTGAAGAGTAGCGAAGCGTAGCGTGGCCGAACGATGAAAATACAATAGTTACGTTCGAGAACGCTACTGTACAGATGGCGCCACTATACTTTTGCCGGAACGACGCGCTCCGAAGCTTCGAGAATGCGCCACTCTTGGGCTGGCTGGCCTGACCGGGCAGTCTGAGCACAGGACTGGAAGAGAGCGGACGCGTAATCTTCCGAATAGTGCAACATTAAATAAAATATTTCGAGGACGCGTGCAGTTTTGGAGTACAATCCCATCGGTCTCTGATAGCTTCGTGGTCTCGGTACGTCTGAGCGTAAAAAGACTAGATCACGACGAGATCCTACATTTTCCCTGTGCCAGTATAAAATCCAAAAGAATCGCTTGTTACTTTTTAAGCGAACGTCTGATTGAAAAAGAGTTTTTGGTTTTTGTTTGTTACAGAAAATGGGGAAACCACTCGTCTTCGTGACTGGAAATATAAAGAAACTAGAAGAGGTCGTATCAATATTGGGGAAGAATTTTCCCCGTGAGATCATAAACAAAGACATTGATCTAGCGGAATATCAAGGGGATGCGGATGATATAAGCATAGCAAAATGTCGTGCAGCGTATGAAATCGTAAAAGGTCCGGTGATCATCGAGGATACGTGCTTATGTTTCGACGCGATGAACGGTCTACCGGGTCCTTACATTAAATGGTTCTCGGACAAGCTAGGACCCGATGGACTGCACAAAATGCTAGATGGTTGGAAGGATAAAGGTGCTGAAGCAATATGCACGTTTGCTTACACGAACGGAGACTCGGACGGATCTGTCATCCTTTTC